>NW_009930535.1:19503-29393 GCF_000696875.1 Nestor notabilis
GGGGAAATAGTTTGTGCATTGCTGCCTAGTTTCTCATGGTGATAATGTGTTAATCAAGTTAATCAAGAGCAGTGACTCATAGAAAATGACGACTGGGTAACCCAAGTGGTTATTTATCACTTCTGTGGTCTACAGGATTGTTTCCTGCTGGAGAAAATAGCCCAAGGCACTGCATGAAGATGTGCTCCCTAGCAGTATTTATTCTAAGTTCTTCCTTTCTGTAACTCAAAGGTAAAATCTTTAGGCACCATCTCTTCCTTATTATTACTTCTTTGAAATCTGCCTCTAGAAGCCACATCCCATTTGGTCTGGAGCAAAAAAGGAGTCAGCTTATTTGTTGGACTGTACCAAATCTACTTTTTCGCTCCTGTGCTGCCCCCCAGGCCTTGTCCCTGAACCTGACACAGCAGCTGAAGCAGCTTGCTCCAGTTTGGAGCCTGAAGAAACTATCTTAACCCTTGTAAAAGCACAGATGTAGGGGGTTTATTGCCCATTGGGTTTTTTCCCCTCTGCTTTTATGATCTTTTAGCAATTTGTTCTGTCCAACTCAAACAGACACTTGTTTGCTGAACTTTAAAGTTAAATACTTTAGTTAGATACTTTAAAGGGTGAAATACCAGTTGCTGTTCTTCAGTCACAATTAATGCCCTGTAAACTCCTGTATTCTGCTCTTTTCTCCTGCCATTGTAGTGGCAGAGTGCCTCTGGGCAAGGATGAAACAGCAAGCCAGAGTTGTTTCTGGTGTGCCTGCTGCCTGGTCATCCTGCCTCTTTCTGCCTTCAGAAAGGGGCGCTGTGTTTGCTGTCAGTGGACTTTTGTCTGCTCTCACATGTAGGGTGTTAATCTTTCTGGCTTTTTTTCTGTTTTCCCCATAGGATGATGAGAGTCTGAAGTACTTAACTCATGAAGAGCAGGATGTCCTCATGTTCTTTGAGGAAACCATAGATGCCTTAGAAGATGACTTAGAGGAGCCGGTCCTACGTGACAGTGGCATCCACTCTCAGTCTCCACGATCAACAGAAGAAACCGTGTCCAGCCATTCAGAGACTGAAGATATCATTGACTTAGTACAGTCCACACCTGAGAGCAGTGACCATGAAGGCCCTCCTAGCAGAGATGCGGAACCAGGTAGTAGTATTGCTTAAAAGTGTGGGTTTTCCCTTTGACCCAGCCCTGGCATATTCCAGTTCTCATTAGAACAGCTAAAGAAGTTCTGTACCTTCCTTACTACCTCCAGATGAAGCTGTGGCACATCAGGAGCAGTCAGGATTTTAATTTGACTTGGGATTCCTGAAATTCTCGTTGTTATATAATGTTTTTTCCTCCCCTCGTGGAGGTCACGAGTTATGATTAAGTTGTTGGAGTGCCACCTCGGCCCCTGCCTGGTGACTGAGCTGTAACAGAACTCAGGATTATGCAGAGTCATTGCAGCAAGGCAGACTGGTACTCATCAATGTGTTCATGCTCTGCTTCTCTTTAAGACCTTTTAAGACCTTCTCTAAGTTTTAACACAGCAGATTGTAGTGTTGCTTTGTGTGAAAAAGGCACATGATCCTATCACGGTAAGTTGGTGACAAGATAGTGTCATGGTCTTCACCCTGGAGACTTCTCTCTCTCTGTTTCTGGAGCGTGGCTTTATCAGCTGGTACATCCAGAGGGATGGAATGTGTGTATTAGAAAATGAGAATTGCAAAACTCTTACAGAAGGCAGCCCCTGAAACACAGTTTTGTGAATGAGTGGCAGAAAGAGCTTCTAGTGAACGCATTGTAAATAGGGTGATGTGAGCTACAGTGACGCCTACGAGATGCCATTGCTGCGAGTTCAGTTAGAGTTTCTTCTGGCAATGTGGGCTGAGTTTGAGTTGGGAAGTTTGGGGAGGGGAATACTGATGCTTGCTGATCCCGGGTGAAAGCAAGCCTTGTATTCTGCTCTGTGTGAGGACTTAATGAAGTTGTTGCTTTGTCTTTTAAGTGTTGGATGCTACCAGGAGAAGCGAGAGCCCGAAGCCAGCTGTACCTGCAGACCTTCCCCCACATCCCCCTGCACCAGCACCACTGATGTCTGAGACACTTCCTCTTCCTCCTCCACCGCCTCCTCCGGTGCAGCACCCCAAACTGCTTCGTTCCATCCCCACTCCCCTCATCATGGCCCAGAAGATGTCCGAGCAGCAGGCGGAGAACAGGGCACGCTTCCCCAGCGCCCTCAAGGAAGGGAATTCGGACAGGAAGAAAACGCCAGTAGCCAACGGTGATTATTCTGTGGCTCCAAAGCACCCTCCTGCACCTGCACCCAAACTGCACCGGTTCCCCAGCAACATCAACATAACAAATGTCAGTGGCAAAGAATTCAATGAGACTATTTCCAAAGCAGCAGTTAACGTCCAGGAGCGGAGAGCTCAGGTGCTGGCCAACATCAATGGAGGAGCTTTTCTGGCAGCAGAACTGGAGGAGAAGCTGCAGAAGAGTGATTTCTTGTCACGTAACAGAAGTTCTTCCTTAAGGGATCTCTCCTCTGAGCAAACACGATACGAGGCCCTGACAAAACTTGGCCTCGTTAAGGGAAAGACAGCTCAGGACCAAGTGGACCATGCCCCAAGCACTCAGCAGCTTGATGTACAGCCCAAACAGGCAGACGCTGTTCCCAATGGATATCAAAACATCCATGAGGTCTTAAAAAGCGAGCCCAGCCCTTTCCTTCCTATGGGCAAAACTGTAACAATCAAACCAGAGGTAGCTCTTGCTGCTAACAAGGTCAGCAGCACGCAGCAGAACACAGCAAAAAGCTTTAATGATTATAAACAGCCTACTCTAAACCTGGATATGAGGAGGAGATCGGGTTCGCTGCCTAGACCGTCAGGATTTCGATCCCAAGGGATAACGGTGAAGTTTTCCGGCCGTGGCTCAACAGAAGAAGCGAGGAGAGAGGCACTTCGGAAACTGGGACTGCTGAAAGAGACTGCGTAATTCCAATGGGAATGTTGTGGCAACAAGGGAAAGTCATGGCATGGCTTTGTGCTAGAGAAGTCCCAACAGGACTGGGATCAGACTGGAATAAGGAAGGGGAAGTTCTCTGCCTCGGGCAGCCTAAGGGGGTACTATAGACACTGTGGAATGACCACTTGTGCTTACCGCAGAAGGACTAGCAGCACGTATAGTCATCTACAGCAGTGGGTTTCAGCTCTCCTTCCTACAGAGATACTCATCTCTTGCTCTTTGTGACTAAGAGGAATTGTATTTAATGCTGTAGCAGAGAGCAGGGTGTTAGTGGAGTGTACAGTGCAGTATTGTTGTACATAGCAAACCAAATGGCGAACCCTTCTGCTCTTTCTGCAGCCAAAACAGAGCGCTCTGCTTGTCTCACCCACACGTGTGTGCATGGCTGTGGGAGCTTGAGATAATGTCAAAGCTGAAGTGACTGTAGCCTGTGTTATCTGGCTTGGCTTCCTTCCCTGCCAGCAGTGGAGTCTCCTGCTCCCTTGTGCCCGCTTGACTCAAGACTGTGCAGAGGGTGGTTCCGTTTTGACCTTCTCCTCGACAGAGCAGCCCAAGCTCTGAGCAGGGGGCTGCATCCCTCTGCTCTGCACTTGAAGTCCTGCCCTTCCTCCCAGCCACCTGCTTCTTGGTCACGCTCTGGCAACCTACGTGTCCAGTGAAAGGCAGCAGATAAGCCTCAAGGATATGCACCATGCACCGGTTCTCGCACTGATGGCCAAAGAGTCTCCTGACAATCTGTGACCCCAACTGTTCCTTCCCGGTGATGATCCTACTGCAGAGCAGCCATAGGAACAAGTTAACTTTGTACCAAAGGGAGAACCTTATGTCAAAAGTCTTTACCTTTTTGGGTTCCCATAAAGAAACTGTTACTTTCTGAACAGCAGCTCTACTACACGGAGTAGTTGTAAGTTCTGTTACTTCTAAAACGTGTCATTTGATCTTCCTGTAGTTTGACAGCAGTAATAACCCTCTGTTCACAGCCTTATTTGCTTCTGCCCTGCCAATGCATAACAGAAGTTACAGCCAAAATTCTTTCAGGCTAAGTGGAGTTCCAGGAGAGCTGTATGTTAAGAGCACAGCACTCACGGTCCAAGTTGGTGTTATTTTGTGTGTGTTCAATAGAACTGCTTTTAAAGATGGTCCCAGGAACAGACTTTTGTGTTGGTTTGATGGAGTTTTTTTTAATATGGTAAAGTTGTTCTTCTACATTAAACTCCCTTCCCTTTTTGTACACCTGAAAACATCCAGAATAGCCATTTAAAAACCAAATGCCAAACTCCAGACCCTCTAAACTTCGTAGTATTCGTCCATGTTGAAGAGTTCTCAGTGGTTTGGTTGGTTTCTAAAGGGAAAAACTCACTCTCTGCACTTTCTAAAGCCTGAAGCAACCCCCTCTTCTTTCCTGAGTAGCTGAGTAGTAAACCTTGGAGAAGAGTAGGGGAGTGGCTATACCAGAAACCGGCACACCCTTCAGCCAGGAGCTCTGACGTAACTGTGATAAACACGTTTGTAGTTCTTCTGATAAAGTATTTCAGACTTGCTGAGCTGTATTTGTGAGCAAAGCTGTCGTGAAGGAAAACTCGGTGTCATTCTCAACCTGCCTCATAAGTTAAAGGGGTTTTGGGGGGGTTTATTTTACTTGGATTATCTGCTCGCTGCTTCAGTTTTTAATTGTGTTATGGTATCTGCCTGGTTCTGTTATGTACTTACTCTTTTCAGCCTTTTCACTGGGTAGGTGATCATGTTCTGCATTGAGAAAGGCTTACTATAGCTAAGCAATCAGTAATTAAAGTATGTGGCCATTCCTCAGCCTGGCAGAGCACTTGTGCATGCATAATCCAACGTGAGAAGTGCTGCTGAAACAAAAGGCTGCTGGTACGCTGTGAGTACAGCACATACTTATCTTGCTGGCCTCTGATTCCATAGTCCTAAATCAGAAAGACAAGGGAGCACATAAAATACACCCAGGCACCTAATTCAGTGCAGCCTGGAATGGAGTGGCTGCTGCATCATAATTTATTAACATAACCTGCTAAGGAAATTTAAATGTTTCATCACTTTTGTGCTTTTAAATCCTGTTACAGCAAATTTCTTCATTATGAATGTGAAATGTGTACAAAGCAATCTCCACATCTATATCATTTCTTGCCAGCTCTTCTTTGAGTTGTTAACAGCTGAGAGTCCATGCTAAGCAAACAGTGTGGGGGGGAGAACACCCCCAAACCAACCCTGACACTAATTGTATTGAAATTCAGGCCTGTTCAGAAACTCTGTACCATAACCCTATTTAAAAAACTATAAGTTAATGTTTAATATGTAAAGTATAAAGTTAATGCAGTCTGAATTAGCTGGATCATGGTTTTCCATCCTTTGTGCAGGGCCATGTCCTCAACTGGTGGGAAGTGAGAACTAGATCTTCATTAGGTAAACCCATTTCTGCCCAATGAGGACTTGGAGCAAGGTATTCATTGTGGCCCTTCCTTATAGCAAATATCCTACTGGTAAATTCTTCTCTGTGCCTAAAACTGTAGTAAGTAAAGCCATGTACTAAATGAAGTTAAGAGTTTAGCTGCTAATAACCTGTATATAAATTCAGCTCTATTTTGTGTATCTTGTTTTGTGTGTATATGTTGCTGTGATTTTATTTTACCCTTTTGTGCTAGAGGTAACTGTCTTGCACAAAGCTGATAAATCATCTATTAAACTGGGATAAAACCAATGAAACCATGAGTGATGAGAGGTGGAATTTCATCCTCTGTCACGCAGCAGCATGCAGCTTTCTTGGAGGAGGGAAGTGACCTGTTTTAATGGCTAATAGCAATTTAATAACTCCTCTTTTTGCAGCTGTGGATGCGTGTGTGAGCAGAGCTCAATCCTGTCACAATGGGTGAATGAGGAGGAAGGGGGACAAAAAAAGGGGGAGGATTATGTCTGTCTTCCAATGAGAGGTATTTTAACTGCCGGGTTTCAGGAACTGTGACCAGGGTCCTTGTGGGAATCAAGCTCATCCTGAACATGTGTATGAAGCAGACAAAAGCCCCTCTCTCCCAGTGTTTTGCAATATTAAAGTTACTTTTCCAAAAGGAATGTTGTATATGTGAAAGCTGTAACTCACCTTTGTGTTCCTGTGGGTGTTACCGTTGTGATCCTGCTGAGGGTGGAATTCTTTCTTGTTGCACAGGATGAAGTTCCCCATGAGAGGCTGTTCCTACCCATCCCTGCTGAGCTTGTGCATGTGTGTTTGCTGCCTTTCTCTCTTTTGTTTGGATAGTTGCACATCAAGATACTTCCAACCAAGAATTAGCGCTTGACTCTGGAGTTACTGGAGATACTTCTGTCAAGTGCTGACTCTGGAGTTCCTTCTGTGAAGCAGCGCATAGAGGTGAAGGTTTCCTAATGAAATGCAGCAGAGCTGAGGAGGTGGCTAAATCGTCTTGTTCTGAGACTTGTCCCACTTTGAGTAGGGAAGGGTTTAGAGCCAAAATTAACCAACTTTGACTTAATAACCATGATGACAAAACCCTCAGAAGAACAGATGTATGGGAGTGAGTGTCTGCTCTTTGCTCGGACTACCCAGGGTAAGGACTGCAGTCAGTGGCTTCAGCCCTTACTTCTCCATGCGGACTACCCTGAGTAGGAGGCTGGAGGGTGGCACAGCCTGGGGGGAACCTGGGGAACAATTCCACTGTTCTGGGGATGGTTTATTTTATCTATAGGTGTTGAGCATTTGTCCAAATGTCATGTACCATAAATGATAGACCTGAAATCACTCGAGGGGAAAAACTAACTCCCATTTGCATGAGCTACTTCTTTATCCCCCAGGTGGGAGGTTGGTGGTAGCCAAAGAGCAGCAGCAAGTCCAGCTGCCTGTCCCTGAGCTTTCCAGGGCTGCCTCAGGGCTCAGGTACGTGTCTCAGCCAGGACAGGGCAGGTGGCCTCTTGTATCCATGTCCAGCTCCAACCTGGAACCTGTGTGAGAGAGTTCAGCTTGGCTCAATCTGTAATGAAGCTTTAAAGCAGTGCCTCACCTTTTGCTGTGGGCTGAAGCCTCGCAGAGCTGCCCTTTGTTACTGTCGGCCTTTCAAGTGGCTGCAGCTTTGGAAATGAGCTTTTGATGTTTTGACTCCTCCTTTGCTTGTTTTATACACACACAGATTTGGCTTCTCCCTGAAAAATAAACAGCTTCATTAAGTGTTATCCATAAGCTGATCAGGGAAGGCATGAGGCTAAAGGTAGATGATCAATCCGTGGCAGTGTTCAAAGCCAGGCTGGACAGAGCCTTGAGTGACTTGGCAGGGGCTTGGAACTGGATGATCTTAATGTCCTTTCCAACCCAAACCATTCTGTGATTATAGCCCAGCAACTTGAGCTGTTTTCTGTACTGGAAGAGGCACAGGCAGGAGGACTGTGACTTACAGTGCTCCTGAGTGGTGTGTAGCTGAACCCACTAAGGTAGAAGTTACAGAACACATTCTTTCTCTGGCTGGTTGGGCATCATCATTCCTGGAGGAGTAAGACCCCAGGGTAGCACAGCTCAAATACAGCGGAGTGGTGCACTCATGCTGTGGGGTTGCTCTGGAGGCACCCACAAAGCTGATGGTTCAGACTTCAGGGGTATTCTTTACCCCTATAGCTCCAGCTGCCTTGTTCTTGATGCTAAGAAGTTTGTCTTTGTCCAGCGCTGCAGGAGGGGGTGTCAGTGTGGAGTGAGTGGAAAAACTTGGAAGTCTGTTTTAACACTCACACCTCTAAATGTTACCTTTAACTTTGCTGCTGCTCCAAGAAGCTGACAGCAACTTGGCTTGGCTTTATCTATGAGTCTACATAGTGTGAGAGGTGGTGAATAGCACTGAGAGGTTGCAATAGCACTGGTCCACAGCTGTGTTGGCAACAGTTGTGCAGAGAGTGGCATCTCGGGCCTGTGTTCAGGAGCTGCATTTCTGCAGTGATGATTCCAGAGCTGGAAGGGCCTTGGAGCAGCTCAACCCAGTAAGAGAGGAGGCTCTGGCTGCACAGTGAGGCAGTTCTGCCATCCCCTTGGCCTCTCCCTTAGCGCTGCTTGGGCACTAGCTGAAGAGTGAGTTATCTCTTGGGATACCTGCTTTGTACATAACTTTGTCCTGTACTTACTGCTGTTAACTCGTCAGAACAAGCTACACCAGCACTAGGAGTTGAGCTGAGCAAGGTGATTTTTAGAACACGTGTGTGTAGTTATGGATGCTCCCTTAGACATGGATCTTGGAATCATAAAATTGTTTAGGCTGGAAAAAACCCTTACGTTCCTTGAGTCTTTAAAAAAAGAAAAGACATTTTTCCCAATATCCAGCCTAAACCTCCCTTTGTGCAGTTTGAGGCTGTTTCCTCTTGTCCCATCCCTTGTTCCTTGGGAGCAGAGACCAGCCCCCTCCTGGCTCCATCCTCCTGTCAGGCAGTTGCAGAGAGCGATAAGGTCCCCCCTGAGCCTTCGCTTCTCCACACTAAACCCCCCAGGTCCCTCAGCCCTTCCCCATCACACTTGTGCTCCAGGCCCTGCACCAGCTCCATTCCCTTCTCTGGCCCCGCTCCAGCACCTCAATGTCTCTCTTGCAGTGAGGGGCCCAGAGCTGAACACAGGGTTCGAGGTGTCACCTGCAAACTTCACTGAGGGCACGTCACTGATAAAGACACTAAACAGAGCTGGTCCCAGTACTGAGCCCTGGGGAACACCACTCGTGACCGGCCGCCAACAGGATTTAAGTCCATTCACCACCAGTCTTTGGGGCTCCTGCAGCTTTAGGATTTCCATTGTGATGAATGTCCACCCTTCCTGGCCTCCTTTGCCCTTCAGAACTGCCTCCCAGGGGACTCTCTCAACCAGTTAGATGAGAGGAAGCCTTGAATTCATCACGTCTTTGTGCACCCCTCCACCTGCACAGGGTCTTGCTCTCAGATAGTCCCTGCATCACATAGAGGCAAAGGCATCTTCATCACATTGACTCCCGACTATAAATATCTTCTCCCCTGAGGTAAGGAGGGTCCTTTGGATGGAGCCAAACCCTTCCAAGGGAACACAAGCTTCTCTTGTGGGTGTTGTTTTTGTTTGGTCTCTTTTTTTGTCTCCTCAGAACAGGGATTTCTCTTCCCATGTGAGTGGCTCCTCCCAAAGCAGGAAATGCCTTCCCTGGAAAGTCATCGGCGCATCCCTGACTACTTCACCGCAGGGTCAGATGTGTCCTTACCTCGAGGGATCTGCAGGGAAGATCAGTTTTGTTAACAGGCCTGGTCATTAATTCTCAGCCTTTGGGTTTTTCTGCTTGGCCAGAATTACCTGCTGCTACTTGCAACCAGCAAAATAAAGTAACCCAGAAGTAGCATTAGGATTCAAAAGGCCTGAGAACAGCAGATAAACCAGCTGCCAGGCTTGGAGGGGCAACTTGGCTTCACTTTCTCTTTTGTTTGTGAGTCTTTGCACTTGCCCCTGAGCTTCAATGAATGTTTCGTGAATGATTCAGGAATCCCAAAGTCATCCTGAGAGGTCCCCAAAGCTGCTGTCGCAGGGCTGGGTGTCTGTATGACCAAGAAATGCAGTGGTTACAGTGTCCTCATCAGGGACAAACAAAGCCCAAGTTTTTTGGTGGGTTGGATTTTTTTCCCTTTGCTGTTTTTAAGCAGAAAGTGTAATTCCTTCCCCAAAAAAGAACTCGAAAAAAACGAGTGTGCATCCTTCATGACCCTGGAGAGCCAGCATGGAGCCATACTCATGCTCAATGGCAGCTATCACAGCACCCTGCTCTTATCGCTGCCCGTGGCCTCCCGTGCAGGTCACTTCCCTCTCTGATTCACTCATCTCCTCAGAGGTTTGGGGAGGTCAGCGTCACCATCCCATGTTCCTGATGTACTCTTTCCCACCACTCCAG
>NW_009930535.1:29424-48491 GCF_000696875.1 Nestor notabilis
AAGCTCTCCGCTCTTGGAGCTGTTGTTATTGTAAGCACCAGAAAACTATGCAAGTTTTTATCTGTCCTCTGCTTGCCATGAGGAAGGGCAAAGGCTGCGCTTCCCAGCCGGGAACCAAGGACAATGATGTCAAACCAAGTAACAAAGAGCAGCGATGAGCTTGACCTTTGGGCAGCCAGTCTGATGCACTGATCCTGAATCACCCTTCCTCTCCCCACACCACACCTACTGCTCCGGAGCACACACTTGCCAGCACAGGAATAAAGCCTGGAAGCTCAGACTCACGCGTGCAATGAGTTGTTCGTGCTCTGATTGAAGATAAGCCACACGTTGTACTAATGCTGAGGGTGGGATGACACCAGAAGGAAAAGAGCATTCACACAAGCTGTCACAGCAGGAGGGAGATTATTTCTTCATACTTAAGCATCTATTAGGAAACGGCTGTCAGCACATCTCTATTCCCAATATACAAGACAGCAAAAAGGGTAGAGGATCAATAGGGTCTTCAGGCTTCATGACACAAACTTCATTACTGTGGAATATTTCCTGCCTCCTAAATGGATTTAGTTTGCCTGATTAGGTTTCATTTTTATTTATGGCACGAGTTTTCCAGCGTGCTCAATGCCAGGGAATGGCCCCTGTGTGCCCAGCACAGCGGTTCCTGGTACATCCTGCAATAAACCCCTGGGCTTTTGGCTGTGCCAAGAGCAGAGACCTTCCTCTGCAGCAGTGATGCTTCCTCTGAACCCCGACTTGGTTTGGTTTTACATTAGGCAAGACTCACAGTCAGTAGTAAACCCGTAGTTTCATGGGGCATGGGATTTGGAACCAACCTGAGTAATAAACCACAGTTATGCCTCTTTGGGTGTTACAGGAAGAAAGGGAGAGTCTGTCTAAGTGCTGCTGTTGGGTCCACTTCCCACTGGAAAGGCAAGGCTGCTGCAGGAGGGATGAGGAACCTGTGTCTGCCTGGAACAGCTCCGGAATTCCCGGACAGCAGTGGACTGATCCTCCCGTCCAGGCCGACTGCCGGGCCTTCCTCCCAGGAGAGGGCTCTTCCTGCCAGGAGACCAAGGAGGAAGCCAGAGCTGCCGTTGCCACATGAAAACCTTCTTAAGAGCAGGAATAAGACAAGCCACAGCCACCTCTGAGCTGCCTGTCACTGCTCTGTTACCTGGGCTTCATTTCCATCCCTCCAGGGATGCAGTTTAATAACCACTCTACTGGATTAATACAGATCAAAAATCAAGCAAAATCAAGTCTCTCATCACCACTGCTTTAGTGTTCCTTCTCCTGCAGCGAGCTGCCTGCGGTCAGAGCAACCCCATTCATGTGCTCACGTGTATTTAGAGACATTTCATGCCACAGCATACCCTGTCTGAGCCTCTGCTACCACAGACAAGGACACAGGTCTACCCCAAGCCTCATATTGTATCTGCCCGTCCCACAGAGACACTTTGGGTCTCACCTCAGGCACCCACAGGATTCAGCTCCAGATGAAGGCACCTGAATTTTGTTGCCATGCACAGATGGGACACGCTGTTCCCACTGCCACAACAGAGGCCTCCCCCATGACACCCGGGAAAGCAGCTGAATTCACCCTAAAGGAGACACCTAGAAGCTGCCGAGGCTTCCCCAGTCCCATCTCCAGCAACTGTAGCTGGACTCTGATGCCTCACACACATCCCAGCCAATGCCCACACTCGGGCACCCATGAGAGATGAGAAGAAGCACCTCTGCATCTCTGTGAGGCTCTCTAGGTACCAGAGGGCTTGTTTCTGGTGGAACCAGCATGACACAACACATCACACTCTGCAGCATCACTCCCTGACTGGCCACAGCACCTTTGGTGGTGCTGCCATGGAGCTTTCTGCATTTTAAGGTCGTCTTCCAGTTCAAATTCCTATTTTGAGGAAGAACAGTGCACAGGGGGAGTTCTCCCCATGCACACAGAGCTCCAATTCCAGCATCTGGGAAGGAAATTTGCAGTCTTGACTATGTAAGTGGGAGGATACAAACTCCTACAAGCTCTGTCTGCCCTGAAGTGAGGCTCCTCACCTCTGCAGAATGCTGATAGAAGAGCAGGGATAACTGAACAAGCCTCAGGTGATGGAGCTGGCCTAGGAGCAGGCAGCACTAAGAGCTTTAGCAGTACAGCCTCTTAGATGCAAAGATAACAGCCTGCAGTAGTGCCTGGAAGGGGAGTGATAGAAATCCCCAAGGATTTCACATCATGTAGATAAACTCCAAGTTCATGTTTTTGCTCAAAACTTCAATAACTTACATGAAACAGACGGAGCAGACGCAGCCAGGTCCCTGCCACAGCCATGCAACCCAAAATAGACACCGCTGGCTTCCTCCTTGTGCTGCTGGCACTGGAGCTGGGTGGTACCTTCAGGGGAGAAGAGCATCACTTGCATCCGAGATCATTCCCAGGTCTCTCTCATGAGCATTAGGGCTGGGAAACACATGGATGAGTGCACAACAGGGGTGCCTTTCCCAAGGCAACCCTGAGTGCTACCATGAAACTGCAAAATCCCCAAACCAAAACAATTACAGGGTAAACTACAAGCAAGTGTTCAAACTGCTGGGCTGCCAACCAGCACGTGCTCCCAGCAGTAAATGTCAAAGAACAACTAAAAGTCATCAAACTCCAAATTTCTTCCTCCTTTTTAAGTGTCTTGACCATTTTTTAACAGCCTGACAGCTTGGATCCAGGTAATGGAGGGAAGGAAGGAAGGAAGGAGGGAATCTTTTAGCAAAACACTGTTTGTTCTTCCAACAATGGTCATAAGCACAAAGTGTTTTAATGGCACAATCATACCCCGACAATAATAACTTAAAAGCAAAGTTTATAGTTTGAACAATACAAGTAAATGTTTTGACGTTTACTCACTTGTTTGATTCTTGCCCAAATAGTTTCCTACTCCCAGTACGCTGGGATCTCCTTAGGAGTTGGAAAAAGCCTATTTATAGTTGAGTTCTGAGAAGAGACAGTGAAGTGTCATCTCGGACGAGCATCTTCAGTGCAGCAGAACGGGATGTGGCTGAGGAAAAACCTCAGGGTGGAAAAATCTGTGATGAAGCTCAGAAGAAAAGGGAAAAAAAGGGAACAAATAATGGATTCATCAGGGGGCAAAAGCAGGCTCATGGCATGGTTATTATTGTGTTTATTTTGATAATAGTCACTCACCTGGCTAGGGTATGGGTTCTTAAAGCTACAGCACCACTGGGGGGGGACTATAGTGATTAGTGAGTTTATTTACTCACTTTTTCTTTTCTCTACCTTCATTTTACCTCCTGGCATTAAAGCACAACAACCATTTTGGTAATGAGCGTGTGGCCACCAGCGGCTCAGTGACACAGGTTGGACACAGGGGCTTGGAGCAACCTGCTCTAGTGGAAGGTGTCCCTGCCCGTGGCAGGGGGTTGGAGCTGGATGAGCTTTAAGGTCCCTTCAACCCAAACCACTCTGTGATGCTCTGACCCAGCTCGGGCAGTGCTGACACTGCTGCTGGTCCCTCCAGCGCTGCAGGTCTTTCAGGTTGAACATGCACTATGGACTAGTAACTGCTCACCCTTGGCCATGGCCCTTCCAAGTTGGATCTATGGGATGGGCTGGGAAGAGCTGCACTGCCACTCCGCAGAGCCCATCCAGGGCTATTTCCCAAGTCAGCACTTTGGAGCAGCACTGCATTTACTTAAGTCAAATGTATTCCCATGTAAAGAGAAAGCTGGATCAGCAAACTGCCGGAGCCGAACATGGCAGCTCCTCGCGGCTCTCCCGGTGCTGCTCCGCCAAGCACACAATGCTGGAAAGGGCAAATGAAAGAACATGAAAACTTGAGCAAAGCAGGCAATTTCCACAATACAGATGGGGTTTGCTAAGCCTTAATATACATCAATTTACATTAGGAGTGTGTGCTGCAGTGTATGTGCAGCGATGTGTTTGTGTATAGTATTTTTAGCTCCATAACAGAAACAGCACAATGGGCTTCCTTCTCCCAAGGCCTGGAAAGTTAATAAAATTATAGCAAGTGAAAACTCAGCAATTCATGAAAAAAAGAAAAAGATTTACACCCTTTCTTCTTTAATTTTATCACATTACAGCATTGCAGGGTAGAGGAAAATGGTTGATAGCACCAGCAAGATGTTGCCTGTGAGTGCTGACATTCCGGGGTCAACTTTCTGATTTCAGAGCTCCCCAGCCACTGCATGCTGGAGCAAGAATGGACACAGCACCTCAGCCCAAACAGGCTGTCAAGTGATGTGCCATACAGCCTAGAATGGTTTGGGTTGGAAGGGATCTTAAAGCTCATCCAGTTCCAACCCCTGCCACGGGCAGGGACACCTTCCACGAGAGCAGGTTGCTCCAAGCCCCTGTGTCCAACCTGGCCTTGAACACTGCCAGGGATGGGGCAGCCACAGCTTCTCTGGGCACCCTGTGCCAGCACCTCAGCACCCTCACAGGGAAGAGCTTCTGCCTCAGAGCTCACCTCAATCTCCCCTCTGGCAGTTTAAAGCCATTCCCCTTGTCAGGTCACTCACTACAAGTCCTTGTAAAATGTCCCTCTCCAAATTTCTTGTAGGCTGCCTTTAGACACTAGAAGCAGCTCTAAGGTCTAACTGGGGCCTTTTCTTCCCCAGGCTGAACCTCAGCTCTCTCTGCCGTTCCTCACAGGAGAGGTGCTCCAGCCTCTGGGATGTCCCAGGGTGCATCCCATGGACTTACTTGTGTTTAGGTTCCTCAGGTAGTCACAAAAGTGATCTCCTACAATGGGAGGGTCTTCATTCCCCCAGTCCCTGCCTTAAGCCTGAGCGATGCAGAAGGAGATACTACTGTCAAAAACTGAAGCAAGAGAATCACTGAGTACAATCATGCAGCACATTCTCTGGTTGTCATCAGGACAGCTCGAGCCTCACAGCAGTGAAGACGCAATTGCAAATGCTTGGACCTGACTTTAGCCCAAATTCTTTCCAAGGAACAATAAGATAACAGAGATCTTTTACGCAATCAAGGTCATAGAACAATTTCTCCTTCATCTATGTACATTTTCCCAGATTTAATTACTTCCATGCAGGCTCAGGAGCACTGCTTTGGAATTAGTCTTTGCAAAAGTGCCTTGGTTTTGGACTTCAGCCTGAAGTCAGGGAAATCCCCAGCTGACCCCAAGCTATTCTCAGCAAATAATTACATAAAGATATTCCCATTGATCCGAATTCCATCCAAGGTATTAGACTGACACATACAAAACAGGGCTAATGTTTCATTTTTATGCAGTTACTCAATTTGGATAAGTTAAATGCTTTTGAAACTAAGCAGCATATCGAGAAAAGGAAGTTGACTTCAGTTTGAACCCCAATTAGATGCTTAATTCACCATTAGGAATTGGTCAGCATTAATCATCAGGGAATGGAAATTAGATTTGACTGATGGATAATGGTTATATTGCTGTAGAAGACACTCCCGGAGGAGCTCAGAGTTACAAATGTGATTAATAAATGTACCAAAGAAATCTAACATGGAGAAAAATTGATATGAAAAGAACCACACAAGACCTGAAACGAAGAGCTGGTCTTCCCACGACATCCTGTGCATCCCACAGCCAGGGCATGGAAAGTACCTCCTCCAAGCACAGAGACAACCGCATCTGGAGATGGTTTGGAAACATGGGGGTTTCGGGATACTCGCTTCCTTACAGAATGAGATCTGGCAGAATCCAGAGGAACACATCTACATGTGATGGTGTAAGAGCTTCGAGCCACGCTCCGCAGGCTGGAAGGTGTCTACCACCAACATGAGCAGCAAGATCCTCAGGTAAAACGTGCTCCAGCAGTTCCAGTGCTCCTCAATCCCGGACTGCTGTTACAGCATGTTAATGACAGGAGCAGACCCAAAGCTGCACCTGCAGTTTTTCCAGCCTCAGTGCTCAATTCTGCGATTAAAGAACACAACTTTAAGTAGGTATCAGAGAAAGAACTAGCTTGGAAAAAACCTTTAAGATCAAATCTAACCTTTACCCCAGCACTGCCAAGGCCACCACTAAACCATGCCACTAAGGGCCTCATCTACATGGTTTCTGAACGATTCCAGGCTCCACCACTGCCCTGGGCAGCCTGTTCCCAGAGCCTGATCACCCTCTAGATGAAGCCATTTTTCCCAATATCCAATCTAACCCCACCCTGGAGCAGCTTGAGGCTGTTTCCTCTTACCTACCACTTATTACTTGGGAGAGAAGACCCGCCACCTCCTCACTCCATCCTCCTTTCAGGTAGTTATAGAGAGCGGTGAGGTCCCCCCACATTGCTCATGTGTGCTGTAAAAACCTTGACTCCTCTCTGGAGCATCACTCCTTGACTGAACCCCTCATCAGGCCAGTTTGCTGGTTCAGTTCACCACGTGGCTGCACACAAAGGGGGCAACACGAGGCTGTGACAGATGAGGTGCTCTTTATGTCCCATCTTTCAGGGCCACTGTGTGCATGTAGCAGCTTATGTTACAGGAAACAACAATCCCAGTTTCACAACTCCTTGCTAGGTATCAAGAAAATCTTGCATTTACTAAACACACCTCAAGGAATGCTCCTGCCATAGAATCACAGAATGGTTTGGGTTGGAAAGGACCTTAAGGTCATCCAGTTTCAACCCCCTGCCATGGGGCAGGGACACCTCACACCAGACCATGTCACCCAAGGCTCTGTCCAACCTGGCCTTGAACACTGCCAGGGATGGAGCATTCACAACTTCCTTGGGCAACCTGTGCCAGTGCCTCAGCACCCTCACTGTAAAGAACTTCTTCCTTTTATCTGTTTTTATGTTGCCTGTATGAAGCACTGTCAGAGCTACAGCCCCACTATAAACCACAAACTCTCCAAACCATCATTGCAGAAGACCAACATCAACGTAAAGAGGCAGACACCAGTTGTAAAGTACAACACTTTATTGCAGCATTGGCAAAGATCAGATTTCTGAAGCTGGTGAAGATCGGGCAGCATTTCTGTATGAAATGTTACAATTTTACAAGTCTCTTCCTACATGCAGAAACCAAAAACAGTGGTAAAAAGGATTTTAAAAGAGCTAGAAAAAAGAATTAGTAACATACAGATGAGCTCCTTAACTCAATTAACTACCTCTACCTGAAAGCAAACAAAAACCTATGCTAATAAATAACAGATTGTCAGAAACAGACCAAGAAACCTCATTTCTACTTAGAAAAAAATAAAAATTCTACTTGTTTCCAGACTTAAATCTTTTTTTTTTTTTTTTTTAAACTCTTTTTGTTGTTGTTGTTGTTTGTTTCAATAGACACAGAGGCTTATCAACCCATGAAGATCAACAAAATATCTGGATCCACCCCTTGACATCCTCCTGTTCTGCTGACTGGCACAGTTTGGTTTTCAATGATACATACAATGGGCTCAACTACATCCCTGTCCTCAGGCTGGTGTCAGGCTGTTCCAAGCAGTACGAGTCAACACCCTGTGTTCATCAACTTCATGTTCTATTTTAAACCTCAACAGACATTTTACCTCCTTGGCTCTGAAGTTTTTCACCCCTCCCCACCCCTTCTTTCTTGCTCATCTGGCAGCAAAAGGCTATTTCTCAACTACCAACTTTCTCGCTAAGGAGTGTTTGATAAGTTTTCCTCCGTGTCAGGGTTTCCTTTTAGACCTCACTGTTTGCTCTATGTTTTTCTACTGTAGCTTTTCAGCCCCCAAAGAAAATCCTTCCAACACAAAGCATTCGATTCGGAGATAACACAACTTAAGTCAAGTTTAGAACTCCGTTCTCCCACATACTGAGCTGGCAAAAGACCTTTTCAGTTCCAGTGTAATCCAGCTGAATTTCGGGTTGATCTTTGTTTTCACCGAGCTGCTCACTGGTCAAGTTAACCATCTCCTTCATTTACTTCTGCTCTCATGAGAAGATTAACCCTCAAGGTGGTTCCTGTAACAAAAAGCTTTTTTTTTGTTTTTTTTTTTTTTAATATATTTTATTTGTATTTTTGGTAGGCCATGACTGGAAGCTTCCACTTGTTCCATGAGGGTTTGGGGGGGAAGAGGGGAGGCGGTTGTTCTGCCCCACGGCCCCAGCCTGTCCCAGGTTTCGATTCTGAACGCTCTAGACTGACATGCTGAGATGTGTCCACTGCTCTCATTTAATCGCTGGAGGACTCCACTATCCACAACATCAGAGATACAGGACCTAATGAAATGACACTTGCTGCTGGATCAACGTCTCCTAAGAAGGAGAAGAAAAGAAATAGGTTAACATGAGATATCCAACACCGTGTGGGGATCCCTTCCAAAGTGGTGTTCTATGATTCTAGAACTGATGACTTCTCTCTTTTGTTTTCGTTTTAAGGAATACAAGACGTCACTGAAAATGACAGCTAAAGATTGTGAAAGCTGCACGATGAACTAGGAGATGGACCTGTCACTTCAAGACAGTGCCATGCCAACACTAAAGAATGTCTAGTTTGAGCAAGCGGCAGTGGTAGTCTACAACAATAAGCTAGGCTGAGGCTAACAGAGAAATTGGATTTATGCAGCCCAAGACTTCTGGTGTATCAGTAAGAAGTGAATTCAAAGCTTCAAAATATAATACTGGTTCAATACATCAAGTATATAGCAGGTGATGTATAAAGTGTGTTTGTCCAGTAGCTGAAACAGGAAGTCATGTTAAATTCACATTTTTCCTTATTATCCATACTCTGATTTCTCAGCATTAATGCAATACTCTATTATAAGAATATTTAACTAATAAAATCCTAGCATCCTGTTGTTATCTTCATGCTTCATTTTTCTTCATTAAAAGGGATAAAGAAGGCAGATGCAAATAGGAGATCTAAAACTACCAATTAAATTGAGTATGATTTAGTTCGTCAGCTTACGTCTACATCCCAATGGGCCTTTTGACGCAGACAGGTCCCTCTTTCTTCAATCTACTTTGAGAGCAGCAGTGAGTTTTGAGGTCAGTGCTTTTAATAAGGAGAGGTTTAACAAGATATTGAACTCCTTGGTAAGGCCTGTTCTCCACAGACAGGCTTCTCACTGCAATTCTTTTTTCTTTCTTGGCAATCAACGTTTTTAACCAGATTTCATAAAATGTGGTTTCATTTCACTTTATAAGCAAGCCATTTATATCCATCCTCCATAAACAAAGGAAAAACACTTTCTTATGAAGTGAGAGGCTGTTCTCCAGAACTGTAAAGAATATTTTCCTGTCAATCGCTGTAAAAAATCACTTTTGTGAATGTTGTGTTTCCTGAAGGTATCGGTTTAACAGCTCTGTAGCCAAAGTCCTCTTTCAGTGCACAAATGCTACAGAACTGGTAGCAGGAGTGAAAACAGTTGCCTTCCCAGCTCTGCTGAAGCAAATCAAGGAACCCTACTGTTAATGGAATCACAGTAAGTTATCTTTAAGGCCAATCAGCCTTAAATGTATGAGTCCCAAAAAGAACCTCCTCCTTGCAGGATTAGCAGGTCTTAAAACCTGAGGCTATACAAGCAGGTGATTACAAACAGCAATAAACCCCACTTTCTGATCCAGCATTTTGCACATGCTAAATAACAAGAAATCTGACAAAGCCTGTAAATCTCCCTGCATTTAATTCAACACAGAAAAAGGACATTAAGAGATAAAAAATAAACACTGCAAAAGATTTCTCTCTAGTTTTTCTAACAAAAATGCATTCTTGTATAGCCACAGCCACTACTTCATTCTTCCACTTACAGGGGGTTTATCACAGGCAAAGGAGGCAACACTTCTGTGGGGAGGTTTTTTGGGTTTGCTTTGGTTTAACACCCCATTAGACTAAAACAGAATCACAGAAAACTTCAGGTTCCTAGAGCCCTCTGGAGGTCATGAGGTCCAAACCACACAGCAAGATCCAGTTGTTCAAGGTCAAAATCATACAAGAACCCAGTGCTGCCTTCACTGCTTTCTGAATCATTTGTTATGATAGGTAGATGTGGATTTAACTTCCTAAAAGAGATTTGAAACATGGTGCTTAAGACATGCTTAGCAGCACAAGAGTTGTTGGTTTGTGCATTACAATGGAGTCAACCAGGAGATGATTCCTCAGATGGTTCCTAACCTCAGGAAATTTAGAATAAGAAGTTGCATACCTTAAAGAAAGTAACATATATCATTACTTCCAATAAGTTTGAGTTACTACTGCAAGAAAACAACATCTTCATATACAAAGAAGGAACAACACAACCCAGCTCACTCATCATGTAAGTGATAACATCGGTAATTACACAAATTGGTTCTATCACATAGGAAAGGGAAAACTTCTCCCAACAAATACTAAAATTAATAGCTCAGTTCCTATTTGCTCTTAGCAAATAGGAAGATACTCTAGTGTCCTCAGAGTGTGTGGGGTAACTTCTTCACTAAAACATGAGGGAAGTCTGGGCAGGGACTGCAGTTCACACTTCAAAATCAGAACACAATCTTCAATATATCCTGTAAATCAGAAGCTGTAAAACGTAGGTGACAGACAATCCATTCCAGACGTGGTAAGCCACAGACTCCAATAAATATTATCTCTGCTAAAATACCTTTCAGAGTTAAGAAAAGTACCATTCCCTCAGTACAGGCTAAGATGGCTCAACTGAGGCATGACTGTGTGCCTGAGCAGTGCACTACACAACAAATAAATATGCCTGCTAAAGCAAACTTCCTGGTCCCTGCTCTAAGGAGCTTACAGATTAAAAGGAACAAAGAGTAAATTACATAAAACAAAACTACATCAGAATTGCAAGCTCATGGCACAGCTATTCGAGCAAGCAAACACTACTTGAACTGTTCACTGGACAAAGTCTGACCTAGCTTACAGTGAACAGTTTAAGTCAAGTCCTAAATTATATTTCCCCTGAAACATTTGAAAACAAAAAGCTTTCAAAAGAACTGCACTGAAAAAACCAATCTGCAAGTATCACATGTACTGTTCTGGCTGCTGTATGTAAAGCACAACTGCAGTGCTCTCCTTGTACAGGTTAGAAGGTTTTTGGGAAAGACAACAGGAAGACAACTGCACAGTTACTTCTGAAACACCTGCAAGTATTACAGAAATTCGTGTAACTGAATAGTCTGTACTTCTGCAACAGTGGTATGAAAAAGCTAAGTGGACAGCACTGCTCATTTTATTGAGTTACATCTGGTTAATGTTTATTTTAAACTGCAGTCTGTTTTCAAAAGAGGGGTTGGTTTTTCTTGTACCCTGTGTGTATGGATCTCAGTGGACTGAGTGATCATCAGGAAGGTATAATAAGACTATAAGAATGTACCACAAAGAAGTAAAGAAGTTGGCAATGTTAGTGTTACATAGGATTAGTACATTAACTTATTTGTAGTTGACAAAGACCCATTAGTAGGTAAACTCTCCCTTCAGAGCTGCTGCTCCTATCTAGCCACCTCCAAAATTAACTTGCAAAGAAAAAAGAAACATGAAAGCAGTCTGTGTTTCACCTGAAACCATTTATTCAAATTTGTGCTGCAGGGCTAATTTAATGGTTTATTTGCAAGCTTACTCTGAGTGAGAAGAGACACACAGATGTATTAAAGCTGTAGAATGTCTATTAGGCAAGCTGGAATGGCTCTTTTCATGTTAATACTGGTTTTGGTATGCTCTTGCACACCATTAATCTAAAGTTCTCCTGCCCCCTCCCAACTTTACTGTATTTACTTTCCATTCAGGGCTTCAAATACAGAGATGTAGCTCACAAATTGACTAAACTGAAGAAGCACAACAGGAATTTCTCTGGATACTCAAAAATATCCTCTCCCCCTCTCACAGAGGAAGCAGGATTTGAATCCTTTCCTCTATAAAAAGGCTCAGATGCTACCAGCCATTTCACAACTGGAAAAATAATCCTCTGGCTTCCAAACCTCACTCTAGGAGGTATTTACAGACACTGTGTTAGAAGCACAAACCACTGCTCAGTGTTTTAACTGAATGCTTTAGAAAGGAACCTACTAACAACCGCACTTGCACTACACAGATCATTATCGGTTTCCATTATGAAGGCAATTACTTGCTTAGAACCAGAATTACCACAGTTAAAGGAAGATTGTCCTACCTCCCACCAGTCTTAAAGATTAGATCCGCATTAGGTGCTCCCTTCGGATGCTGGTACCGAGGCCGCCGTTCACGATTAGTATTTGCTGGAGCTGGACGCTGGGCCAGAGACTGCAACATTTCTGTAATGACATCCAGAACAAAGTGAAATACATTTTCTATGCATGAGGAATTTACACAAGCACATTTCGCTGCCATAAAAAGACACCTTGGTTACACTTTGCTATGCTTCAGGGTTAACACTCCTCAGTTTATTCCGCAACAGCTAATTTTGACAGAGTTACTAAATTGCATAGACAGCTTTGACAAACCCAAACTACCCCATAATATGACCTTGCATTTCCAGGTGTTCTCTGGAACAGAAAAAGCTGCCAGCGATGGTTTTCATCACAGGTGCTTAAGAAAGGGGCTGTGACCTTTTCTTTCTAAAGATACCAGCCACCTCTTTCTTTATCAATGATCAGGGACAAAGCTTCTCAGCAGTAAGAGAAACCACATTAAACTACCCTGAAATAGTAACACCTGGACAATGTTGCTGCCAATTAAAGACTCAGCAAGAAACCTGTCCTAAAATTAGGAATTGAAAAGTCAGTTATTTAAGCTTAAGCTATCCATAATAGGATCCTGTTGCAGAGAAGGCAGGCACCTGAAGATGTGACTCAGCTGACCTACATTACACTGTCCTGTGGATGAGATATTCACTTTATGAGCAGTTGGGAAGAAATAGGTGGGTGCAGAAAGAAGCCTATGCTACCCAGTTGAGCACTTGACATCTAACTTTAGGGCAGTTTAAGCTAGGCAAGTACTGTATTTTGGCATTTAGTAAGACTTCCTTTCTAAAATTTAATGACAAAAATGGTTCTTTATCAGGCCAAGTCGCTGGTTATTAATTACCCACTGTAATTACAAACACAGCATAGTAACCCTTTGCCCATATGTTAGTGCAGCTAATGAAAGTATTTCTGACAGTCCACCTGTGCAAGAATCTACATTACTCAGCAATGAGACAGATGGAATAAATGAAGAGGAAAAGCAGAATGAACTGTTAAACAGATTAAGTTTGAAAGTCTGCTCTGTCTGGTTCTCTAATCTCTGGTAATCTCATTGGAGACACATACCCATCATCTGCTAGAAATGAATTCCACTACTCTCACAATGACTTGCAGAACTAGAGACTCTAATGAGATTCTCTGGCCACTTACAAAATGCACACAAAGTTTTTGGTATGTTATCCACCCAGTCTTTGAGAAACTGGGAATCGATGAATGACTTAACATACAATATTGGTGTCAACAGTTTAATAAACCATGTATTCATGGTCTGTAGACTCCCCTTTCAACACCTGGAAAAGGCAAAGCAAGCCCTTCCAACACGCTGACAGTCCAGTTTTGTAAACATCACGTAATACCATCCTTCAAAACAATTCTGTATGCTAGGGGAGATCTCTGTTGGCAATGACAAGGCTGGAGAAGAAAATAAGAAGAGTTTATGGTTCATTGCCAGCCAGGTGCAATGAAGCAGGAAGCATGTGCCTGCCTGTCTCTTCTGTTTTCCAGACTGCAGGTGAAAGAAAATAGCAAGGTTTGTGAAAAGTCAGTAACTGAGAAGCTGAGTAATGGAGAAGATAACAGAAGGCAGACATGGCAAGGGAGCACAATGTATTAGGTAGACTGAAGGCATGTCACCCATGTTTGGTTTTAGTGAAGAAAATCATCATCTACGCAGAAAAACACCAGTCTAAATAAGTCACCCAATTTCTAGTATTTCTTTAAACTAAAAATGTTTGTAACACTAATGAACATTGTTGAAGTATTAAATAACTATCTGATACCACTTTGAATGGTGAATTTTCACCTATTAGCTACGTTGTGCTGACGAAAAGAAACCCCACCCCAAATGTATGTGCAAATGGTAGGACAACTCTAAGGCACTGTTCCAGAAATTGAGATTTCTTCCTTCCTTTGTAACTCCAAAGCTTGAAACAGAAACTTAAGCCCAACTCTTTCTTTCAATGGGTACATGCCAACTACAGGCAAGCAACAGTGAATTGCACAAAATAGAAATAAAAAATAGTTTCAAAGAGGAGTGTAATTTGGCCTGTTTAATTTAACCTGATTAAATGGTTCCTTTTAGTTTTTACTGTGTGTGTTACCCACATTACTAAAAAACAATCAGCAGCTGTTTTAAAAATGGATGTCAATTATGGGAAAGCCTACTTCTTCCGTGTTGATTTTCCTCCTATTTTAATGCTTTTGACACAGCACCTGAAAAATCTATGAGAAAGTTCAAAGAAATCAATGGTTTATTTGCAAGCTGACTTGTTATCAATTGGGATCGGTTGCCTGAGTCGCTTCTCTTGGGCAAAACCAGTGTGATCCTTTTTTCGGATAAGAAGCACAACTGCTCACAATAAAATCTTGTATTAAACAGACTGATTTTAAAGATATCAACAAGGCAGAAAAACCCAAACGCCCTGGGCAGCAGAAGTATCAGAAATATCATTAAACAAGGAAAACCCACAAAAAGCCCGAGAAAAGCACAGAATTGTCCAATTCTAGACTCTACTGTTTCTTTTCCTTTTTCACAAGTGGACTTTATTAGAGGGGAGTGTCTCAGAAAAGACTGTTTTAAGCTGATTACGATGTTTAACGCTAAGAATATATTGTGTTACCATTTCAGAGCTCTGTAGACACCTACTTACAATTACAAGTTTAGTTCTTGTACTATGCGAGTTCTGAAAGGAGTGTTAGATTCCATAGTGGTTTTAGAATTAGAGCTGCTTTAATTTAAATTTCCCTTTTCTTGATGAATAATGACCTTTCATTAAATACCTTAAGTGAGATTCCTGCTAACGAACTACTTATACTGTAATTGCCACCTGACTGCAACATCTTCACCAAAACACAGAGCAGTAACTTCTGAGATGTTAAATGGAAATGCTAAGGTAAGAGCTGAACGCCATTGGTTTTATTGGTCTGGCTTTTGTTTACTATCTGAGTAAGCCAAAGTTGAGACTGAAAAATAGAAAAAAGCCAAAACAAACCACCCCACAACCAAACACGTCAAGTGCACCAACCAGTTTAGGGCTGTATAATCTGTTGTATTAACTGTTTGCTTCAACGTGTCTGGGTTCCGAAATGCCTGACTTACCTACCTTTAAAAATCAAATTAGGTCATATAAATTTGTATGAAACCTTCATTCTGTTAATATATTCTTATGCTCCAGATTTGTAGCACTCCTAGAACTTTTAGCAATAGGAAGCAGTGACAGTTTTTATTTCTCAGGTGAAGGTTATCTCTTAGTATTTGCAAGTCTTAGCAAAAGTGATGAACATTCTAAATACTATTAATATCTAAAATATCTATTAATATCTAAAAAGCAAAGCTTAAGTTGCACAGAATTAATTCCTCTTGTATCCTACTCAATTGTCTTGCAGTAATGGAGACAATGCCACAAATATCAGATTAATTTTGTGTTATCTCATTTTTAAGGTAACAACCTCCCCTTTTTCCCCTTTCCCAAAATAAATGGAAAGGCTGAAATTTGAGGGCCACTTGAAAACAACTTCATGGAAGAGCTATACAAAATTCTTCAAGCACAGGGACAAGGGTGAAAATAATGAATGACTTAAACTAAACCACAGGTTTTCCATGAAGTATTACAAATCAATATTCAGAACTTGAACTGCTAATTATCACAAATAATATTTTCTGTAGGTCCACTAAAGTTCCTCTGAAAATAAAGATTAAATACTTGGTGATGTTCTTACCCTGGTAGTCCTCTTGTTCTTGACGCTCATTGATATCCAAAGTGAGCTTTTTCATCCTCATTCTCTCCTCCTGTTCAGCTTGCTGTTGGTTCCAGTGGTTTGCAGCGAGTTGAGAAGACATTGGTACATTTAGGATCTTAAACTGCAAGTGAAAATAAGTTCTTAAGTGCCCATCACAGAAAAAAAACCACAACCAAAAACCAGTCCAAAATACATGGAGGTTATGGTATTTCCAGGTTATTGTGATGATCAGATCTCAGTTTCTGATAGAACTTTCTACACAACTTTCTACTGGAAAGCATGTTGCTTGTTGGTTTAAAACTATTTCACATAAGGAAGCATAAGAAAATAAAAGACATTCGGCACCCCTAAAAATACAAAGAACATACAAAAGGCTGATGTACTGCTAAGGCAAAACACTATTACATGTAGTATTTACAGGTAAAAAAGCTAACTTTCACCAGGAACACATAACTATATGCTTTACTTCTTATATTCATAGAAGCCAATACCCTCAGAGTGAATTACATTGGTCTTGAGATAAAAGCACTGTAGCTGGCTCAGAAAGTTGCATCACCCTCCAAAAGGTCTCTACCTTCCAAAGAGATGAAACCCCTGAGCAGAGTTTCTACTATCATACCTTGTGATAACAGAGGAGAAGCATTCCAAGTATTTTGGATATCCCACAGCATTCCTTGGCTGCTACCTTTCGTTTTAGAAATGATTCCATCTCCACAGTGCTTATTAGTCTGGAGATAACTGTGGTGTCAAACTTAACCTTTTTCTCCTCCCCCATACCCAAACATCCACACTGTACATTCAACACATTATCTGATTTGCCATAAGCTACATGAAAGGTAAGCTTGGTTCTACTCCTACAGAAGTACCCTCTCTCTGCAAAACACAGCTGAGATTTTCAGAGAGGAGTAGGGAAAATGCTTTGTTTTTCCCCAGACTCAGAAAATCCAAGTTTTTCTTTCTATAGAATTTTGGGTTTAATTGTTCCAAAAAAAGAGAAGGGATTCTTAATCTTATTTGCAACTGAAATAAAAGTTTTCAGAAACCCCTTCATGCTAAAGTTAGTGAATACATTTAGAAAAATGCAACTTCTTCCTTTAACTGCATGTCCACTAGAAATAAATATTTCCATGCTATAAGTAGGGTAATGCATTTAAGAATAATCACTCAATATTCCATGAACTACTCTGAATCCTGCTGCTTGTTCTTGTCATCCAAGACTTATTTCCATGGCAATAAAAGCAAAGCAGATTTCTAAGTGTTCTTTTCTGCTACACTGTCAAAAGCTGCAAGATACATTATCAAACTCTCTACGGAGAAGGTTTATAGTAAAAGCAAAATCCTCACTGCATATGGTTAGTGTTTAACTCAATAATTAGTAAGAAATTTCAAGGTATCTATTATAAAGTAGTGCCCCACTAGCAGCAGATGAATGATGAGGATAAGCCACCGCTACCCAGACCCAGCATTTGAAAATAAACTGTCTGAAACAGTTAAGACAGACTCTTGGGAAGACTTGAGACAACCCTGGGTACACGAAGCCCTATGAATTAGAAGATTTATCTAGATGAGACAAATCAGGCAAAAGATTAATTTTTTTGGGGGGTGTAATAGCACATTATATTGAACATAAATACAAACTTGCTATTAAGATGTGCGTGGAAGAATAAAAATGAAAGTTCCTGAAATTCCAACAGGAAAGCAAGCTTTAGTTACTTATTCCTGAGCATTCTATGCATGTTCCCAGATCTTGCCAAATGAGCTTTACACAAGCTACACAAATAACTAATCCATTAGCAGCATTTCATGATAAAAATAATTCCTTAGCTTCACCATGAAGCTCCTAATCCATCTTAATATGTACTTCATATCTGTGCTATGGATTTATCAGCTTAATGGGATTGGTAAGTGTTTTCAGACAGGATGCTTAAAGTAGAAAAAAGAAAGCTGAAAGGTGCACATGAAAGAACAGATATAAGGAAGAAGTTCTTCACAGTGAGGGTGGTGAGGCACTGGAATAGGTTGTCCAAGGAAGTTGTGAATGCTCCATCCCTGCCGGTGTTCAAGGCCAGGCTGGACAGAGTCTTGGGCGACACAGTTTAGCGTGTGGTGTCCCTGCTCATGGCAGGGGGGTTGGAACTAGATGATCTTAAGGTCCTTTCCAGCCCTAACTATTCTATGATTCTAAAAGCCAATGATTAGATTAACAGTACCACCGAGTCACTATCTCAAGGCAATCGCACAGTTACCACTTGAAGTCAAATCACTGATGACGATTACTGATGATTACTGAGCTAATGAAACATTTCTGATTTGCAAATAGTGAAGAGGTATATGAAATCCTCTTACAAAATCTGAGATGGGGACATAACGTAAGGACTTCACTTACAAGATGGCAAACCGAAGTAAGATCAAACACGATCATTCAGATGACTAGATTACAGATTTCATAAACACATCACAGAGAGAAAGGATTTCATATTTAAGGGCAGACATGAACATTCCATGGATATTACTGGTCTTCCATGGAACCTTACTAAAAGTCAAATGAAAGGACACCTTTTGCCTTAGGTATTAACCAAATTTCTTGACACACGGTGACTTTATTAGCTAAATCACACCTTAGTTCACACCTACCTCCATTTTCAAAACCATCAAATGGTATTAGATAGACCTCAGCTCTCATCCCTCATGATGGCAGTATTTCTTTACTTCCCCTTGCTCTCTTGAGGCTTGTGGATCAATCACAATGCCACAGTCTAATCTCCAGTAACCATATTCAGTTCTACTGCTACTAGTTTTATAAGTTCTGCCATACAACTTCTTTCAATGGGGGGAAAAACCCCAGTGATCTATTGCAAGACACTGGTCTACCCACTGTCCTTCCTACTGCCTGTTTTTGGACATTGCAGTGTGACAAGAAAGATAAAATATGGTGTCCTTGTTACTATCAGCCTGTACTGACTTTAATTCAGGTTGTACGATGCTGCTAAATAGCAATCAGTTGTTTCTGTAGTGCTTAAAAGAACTCTAGTTGTCAATGCTCCACTAAAACCTGGCTGAACACTGGCATGTGAACTGAGTGCTTAGTGACTGGACCTTAGCTACCTTCCTGCCTCTGGAAGGAAGCACAGCATGTTCCATTTGCATCAGTGAGTACTTTCTTACAGTGAACGTTTCTAGGTTCAGCA
>NW_009930535.1:48522-54680 GCF_000696875.1 Nestor notabilis
CACAGAGACCAAACCAATTGCTAACACAGCAAGTTGATGTCATCGTGAGGTGGTGATGCTTATCATTGCAGTGAGTCTGCAGATGAGAAGTTCCTCAGAGCCTTCTAGGTTCCTTTTGACTGCCCTTAAAAACCTGAAAGTTTACAGCTATAGCTTAACAGTGAAGTGCAAGTCCATCACTTCAAACCTCTGTGCACATTCTGCTCATACAGATGGAAAATAAAGTACTGTAAGAAGGAATAATTATTTTCTTTTCAACTTCACCTCTTCTTTCTGCTCATTTTTGTATTAAAACTGACTACTAAGACTTTTTTTATCCCTGAATACAGAAGTACGGACAAAGAAGCCCTTCACTGACTCAAGAACTCAAGTTCTCTATAAAGCAACTGTTTTCTACATTTCTAGAAACACTGAAAGGAGTTTTGGCAGGAAGAGCCTACTCCCAAAACCAAATATTGGGGGAGGAACAGGGAAAACTCCTGAACAAGTTCTGCTTTCTTTTTAAGCCACATGTTGGCAATATTTTCCCCTCACACAGAAAATGAAGATACTAGAATTCCTGGTAGCTACAGATACTCCCAGTAAATTATCCTGAAAAAGCTGAACACCTTTTTTAAATAGCATTCTCTTAAATCCCTTCTCAGTCAAACAACAACAGTTAAAATTCACCCCTCATAACTTCTGTAGAACTTTGTATTCAACATTCAAGTTCCAGGAAAACAGAATAACCTAACAAATAATCATCACTACTAAATGCAAGCACGCATGTGCCTATGTGCCCACTCAAGTTAATATTGCCACTTACACTTTCAAAGCACTTGCTTAGCAGAGCACACACTCACTAGTTCAAGTGTTTTGAGATGAGACTATCTCACCTTCTACATGGTATTTTTGAAGTGCCTTTCATGGGAAGGAAGAGAAACACTCTACTTCATGTTTATAGACCTCAACTGTTATACCACTGTCAGAATTCAGGCAATAAGTCAAACCAAAGTACTGACATGGATCCAAACACTTGAAAGGTACAGATACAGGGAATGAAACAATGCTTTGGGTTTGCTTTCCATATAAGCTAAATCATTCATTTTCACCACCAATTTACACAACCAAAATGAAAAGGTTTCTTTAAAACACCTAAACCATGATGAGAAATGCATCTGGAATGTGTTAGGTATTGATTTGTATACTACACATTTGCTGACTTAGGAAAACTCAAACATACACTGGAGAAAAGAGCCAAGACAAATATATAGCTTGGCTGCATGAAGCCAAGGGCTTGTTTGTTTTATCAACATGATTTACATTTGAGTTTCTCTGAGAGATTCACCCAGTGCATTCTGGAATAGTCCCCTAAAAATCTTCAGAAATAACTACTTCCTTTGCCAGTTGAACAAATTCAGCCAAGTGGCAGTTACTTGGGAAATGGAATTTAGCAAGCACCATATAGCTTTACTTCAAGCTGAAAGTGTTTCCAGAAAAATCTGGAGAATTTTAAAGATTCTGGAATATTCCTTTTTTTCCCTCCTGCTCCTTTCAACATACAGTGGCAGTCCACCAACTGCCAGACATCTTCCACAACTGTATTTCAAATCTATGCAAGACATACCTTTGTCCTACTGGTGTAGCTGCCAAACATAATTAGTAATGGCATAACTTAACCACAGAACTTTTCTCCATGATTACTACTAACAACCAAGAATTACAAGAAACTATATGTGGTATTTTCTATTTATCAAAATTAAGTTGTTTGTAACCCTTCTGAGAAAAGGATGAAGAAATAAAAAATCCTGTGACTTTCAAAAGAAGTTTTGTTTATTTAAACAATACCTTATGTAAAACCTTACCTGCTGCTTGTTGCCTTTTCGTGTTAACATGACAAATGGCATTGTGTCTCCAGACTCTGATTCTCCTTCCCCACCTCCAAGTGGGGGACCCTTCTTGAGCTGACTTTTCAGATGGAGAGGAATGGCAACATCCAGCTGATGTACCTTAACAGATTCTCCACTCCGTTGCTGTTATAAAAAATCAAAAGAAGTAAATTCTATAAATGATCAGATGCTAAACATGTCAGTCAGTCTGGTAACGTTTGTATTTTCATTACTGAGAAAAGGTTTAACCTTCCAGGAAAACTATGTAATATATAAATACATGTATTAGGCTTTATTACATTTTCCTTTGGTTTCCTTGCTTGTGAAGAAGAAACTTACAGGGACAGAATACTTCAAATTTTAAAGGAATTTTGGATAATCACCTTTTAAGGAAAGAAATCTAGAGAACTGGTTAGACACACTTGAAAATGGACATTCTATACTCAAATGGGGGTTTTGTAGCATTTTATTCATGTATCCCTCATCCAGGGCTTGCTATACTCAATACTTAAATATTTACCAGATGTGACTGAAAGAAAACTACAAGGACTTAAAGGTTATGTGCATTTAAATGCAGCTATATTTTAAACATGTTGAAACCCAGGCTTGGATAGTCTAGGGTAACCATCCAAGCACTGCATGGTATCTGATGCAGTTATTCATCCAGTAAAATATGTCAGCATGTCATATATTCACTGTCAATATATATATAAAATGCCCAGTGAATAGATGACATATATATGTATATTTTATATACACATTATTATTATTAAATACATATGTATTTTTATATATGTGTGTGTATACATATACACACACACACAACATAAATACAATTAACAGCTATTTTACCAAAAGCTACTTATCCAAATAAGTCAGTTGCAGAGAAGAGGCCACAATTAAGAGAAAAATCCACGTTCTTTAATATAGCAAGATAAGCATTAATCACTCATTTACTTAAATACAGTTAGCTGGCAGCAAATTATATTAGCTTAAGAAAATAAGTATTTATACCTGAAGATTTTCCAGCATCATTTTATCCAATGCTTGAATGAAGTCCTCATCTTCTGCACAAGGGACATGCTTAAGTCCTCCTCCTTTAATCATTACCTCCTATTGCAATGGGAAAAAAACCCCTCCTATTACCTTAGTTTCAGAAATATGATTATTCAAGCCAGAAGTGGAAAAATTTCCTTATTGCTTCCCTGCCATACATAATCAAAAGCTTGAAACAAAAATTGTTAAAGAAATAGCTTTCAGCCTGGATTATTTCCTTGAAGAAGTATTTTCTGATGTTTATGGCATCAATTATTATAAAGGCTGGCCACTCATAATATTCTGACATAAAAGTGTGGGTGTATAGAACTGCATGTACACATCCTAGCTATGGCAACAATGCAAAGAAAAGCCTCTATCCTTACCACAACTAATTTAACTAGTTTTTCCATTAAGTCCATAAAGTTAGATGGTCTTTTCAAGACAAATACTGTCCTTCTATATTTGGAAAGCACAACATAACAAAAAAATATTTAAACATGTTGTTCTAAAAAGTTCACTACTTTCCTTACTATCCAACTGCAATGCAGGCTCAACCAGATGGGTTCTTTTGCTACAGATGTTATAATCTGCTAATCCCAAATTCACATTTTAGGAGTTCTGCACTTCTTGGTTTGTCTCCTTTTCAGCTTTGAGACCTAGTGGAGTGTAACTAGTTTACCTTGTTGTACCGTATCAGTTTGCTACCACTGCTGGCATTGCAAAACCACCATTTACGCAACCTTTTTCCAGTCTAGCTACCTGTGAAAACATGTTGTGGTAAAAGTTGACAACATAAATATTTTCAGGAGGTAATAATGGTAGTTTGCAAAAACAAAAATAAGCTCTTAAATGTATCTGAAAGTACAGCAGTGAGTGTTCTTGCTGTGTTTTCTCAGATATGTTATGAGCAGAACTGGCAAAAAATACTCAGTAAAGGAAAACCAAAGATGCAAAATTCAATATGCTTATCTAAAGCTACAACACATACTGTATTCTCCTCATCAGTTTCATTTTCCTTATTGGAGTCTGTAAGATAATCCGTGTTCTCTTCCTCCTCTTCTTCACCTTCTTCTTCCTCATTGTCTGAGCCCTCCTGAAATATTAAATGAGCAACTTATGACTATTTTAAACCAGAAAAGACCACTTGCATCCCATTCCTCATACACATTCTCTCCGTCCGAACTTGTTTCTTTCGGTTCAGTCTTTGTAAACTTGTTTATGTTTTGTAGTTAATGTTTCAATCTGAACTCACTGGACTTTAATTGGCATTTTCACAAACATACAGCAGAAAACTGGGAGTAGTGGCTGATGCTCCAGATGGTTGTGCTGCCACTCAGAGGGAACTCAACAAACGGGAGGAATGGATTAACAAGAACTCCTGAAGTTCGACGAAGGCAAATGCAAAGTCCTGCACCTGAGGAGTGATACTAGCACCGGCTGGGGGCTGCCCACCTGGAAAGCAGTTTGCAGAGAAGAACCTGTGCCCTAGTGGACAACAAAATGACCAAGAACCAGCGAGACACTCTTGCAGCAAAGGCAGCTGACTGCATCCTGGGCTGCACTAAGAGTATGTGTTGTTGACAGGTCAAAGGAGGTTACCCTGCCTGCTCAGCACTGGCAAAACACATCTGGAGTCTTGCACTCAGTTCTGGGTTCCTCAGTAGAAGATAGATGTGGATATACTGGAGCAAGCCCAGCCACAGGCCATGAAGATGATCAAGGGATTGGAGCACCTATCACAGGAGGAGGGGCTGAGAGAGATGGCCTTGTTTAGTATGAGGAACAGAAGGCTCGGGGTGGGGGAGATCTTATAAATGTGTATAACACCTGAAGGAAGGGAGCAAAGAAGAGGGAGTTGGTCTCTTCTCAGTGGTGACACAAAGGCAATGGACACAAGTTGAAAAATTTCATTCAAATGTAATAAGAAAAAGCCTCTTTACTGTGATGGTGTTTTACCACTGCAGCAGATCGCCCAGAGAGGAGCCTCCATCCTCAGAGACATTCAAAACTTGACTGGACTCAGGCAACCTGCTGTGGATGGCCCTGCTTTGAGCAAGGGAGGTTGGATAAGGTGATCTCCAGAGGTCCCTTCCCCACCCCCAGCATTTATGATTCTAATGATACTATTAATTTGTGGGTAAAGGCTAAAAGCCAGCAAAATTCAGGAACATGAACGCTGAGAAGAACAGACTGAACAAAACCAACCAGCCCAAGCACAAGGAGAAAAATGCTTCCTATTTCCTTGATGAACTGATTTTCTCATAACACAACCATTATCACATCAACTTTGCTGTGTCACAGTGACAAAGTAGAATTTCTATGTACATGTCTTTCTTTTATTGGCTTCAGCATTTCTGATAGAAAATATTATTGGCACAGTAAACAAGGAAGGTTGTTATGCTCCATAAATCTTTTGTTTATTCATATTACACAGGCACACTCTGAATATCTGTTCTTTTTCCTGCATGACTGCTTTGACATCTAGTCAATACATTTGCTCCTACAACAGATAAAGGAAATTATCTGAGTGTTTTCATGCCAAAAAAATCAAGGCATCTCTTTGTTGAGAGGCTTAAATGCGTCTATGCAAACGTACAGTGCGTGGGGAACAAACAAGAGGAGTTAGAGACATGTGCCATCTTAGTGGTATCGTGGAGACATGGCGGGATGGCTCCTATGCCTGGAGTGTGGGAATGGAAGGATCCAGGCTCTTCAGGATATACAGACAGGGAAGACAAGGAGGGAGGGTTTCTCTCTGTGTCAATGACCAGTTGGAAAGGATGGAGTTCTGCCTGGGGTGATAAGGAGCAACCAAGAGCTTATGGGTCCCAATTAAAGGGAGGGCAGGGACAGGGGACATAACAGGGGGCTACCCGACCAGGAAGACTGAGCAGATGAGGCCACCTATAGACACACAGCAGCAGCCTCATGTCCAGAAGATGCCACAGAGATGCTCAGAAGGCTGGACCACCTCTCCTATGAAGACAGGCTGAGAGATCTGGACTTGTTCAGCCTGGAGAAGAGAAGGCTCCAGGAAGACCTTAGAGAAGCTTCCAGTGCCCAAAGCGGGCCTACAAGCAATTTGGAAAGGGGCTTTTTACAAGGGCACATAGTGACAGGACAAGAAGGAATGGCTTTGAAAGAGGAGATTTAGATCAGACATTAGGAAGAAGCTCTTCCCTGTGAGGGTGCTGAGGCGCTGGCACAGGGTGCCCAGAGAAGCTGTGGCTGCCCCATCCCTGGCAGTGTTCA
>NW_009930535.1:54715-62196 GCF_000696875.1 Nestor notabilis
AAGGTGTCCCTGCCGATGGTAGAGGGTGGTGGAGCTAGATAATCTTTGAGGCTCTTTCAAACCTAAATCATTCTATCATCCCAAGTATTGCATTCCCTGAGCAAAGTTGTCAGGTTTAAGCTTCTGACTTAAGTCCTGTGGAATAAGCCTCAGTTTTCCGTACATACAAAACTGGGATGGAAATATCCTCAGAGTACTGACTGGGTTGTACGTACCCACATTTCACCTGCTATCTCAGTGACATAAAAGGTATTCAGGAAGTGGTGTTATCACTATTTTGATTACTCGTTTTTATGCAAGGCAAGGTAAATGATTAAGTTCACCTCTTCTTCTGGCTCATTTACTTCACTTTCATTTCCAGATTGTTCCTCTGTCTCTGCTCCACCTTCTTCCTCCTCTTCATCCTCTTCCAGATTCTCTCCTTCCGTAATGGAGTCTTTGGAATCTTTGTCATTCACAATTCCTGAAATTTGAAAAACAAGAGAAAGAATTAGAAGAATGAGAACATTAGAACTCACATAATCACTCAAGTTATATGTGGAAGATGACCTCAAAAGTCCATTTTTACTGAACACTAAAACTTCCAATGGGTCATAATATTCGATTCCCTAATGAAATATTTGCTAAATAGTTACCTTACTTGTAAAGGGTAATAATTTCCTTGCCAGAAAAGGAGGAAAATATTCTACAGAATGTTTAAAATCACCCACAGAACAACAAGCAAGAAGCTGCTCTGTGTAAACTGCTTCAAAAATATCCCCAAACTAAACGTGCAGCCTGACACATGCATTGAAATAGGAGCACTAAACTACTGATGCTTTACAAAACCAGCAGAACCCAGAAGACATCAACCTCCTGCAGTCTTCGTTCCAGTACTTCACACTGTTTTGAAACCACTATATTCTGGGCCTGTAACGACTTTTTGATTCTCTTCTAACGCTCGAAGGCTACACTTGAACCTCTGAGGATGTAGGTGCCTAAATCAAGTCTTTAGGAAATCAGATTCTGTTCCAGAAGTATTACTGAATGTGCTCATCCTCCTTGCAGACAGGACTGTTTCGTTCATCTTGCAGTCTTCCTTATTGACCTGCTTGTCACCTCTGTCCCTCAAGACATATTAGCTTACTCTGCAAAGTACAAAGTGTAGCTCCCCTAAACCTCTGCTTTCTTTCAATAAGGTATTCTTCACTAAAACACCCTTATCTATACCATTCGCAGAGTAGTGAAAAGTAACTTTTAGCTTCCCTCAGTGCTTTAGTGTTTAATTCAGACTCCTAAACACACTTTCTCCTCCGTATTCGAGAGGTTTCAGAGCATTGTTTTTACCTCTCCTATTTTAAACACTGTGCACTTCAACATATGCGATGCTCCATAATTATGCAAAACTCTTTTGAATCATTATATTCTCACCAGTAGAAAATCACCAGAGCAGCACAGGAACCAACAGTCAGTCCCCAGTGCAAGGTCTGCAGGCAACAAACCACTGTTGTGCCTAGAATCACACTTCTGACTGACAAAGAGCAAAGCACATCATGGTCTTTAGCACAGTATCTTCTCAGTGTTACCATTTATGGGCCAAGGAACTGTGGGGACAAAGTGATCAAGAACTGGGGGGTTACTAGAGCTTTTGTTAAAGTGTTAAACACTCATTTCCTTCAGATATGCATGTACCTATCATCATAACCTTCAAAGATCAGAAAGGTAGATGAGGATCTTCCCAAGATCACCTTCAAACAGTCCCAACAGGAGGACTAGGAACTATCCCACCTTAAACTGATGTTTAATAGCAAGACAGTAATATCAGTACTAAGAAGAGCAACACACTTGCGAGTGGATGGACATGACACAACTCTGTGTGGTAAAGGCTGTACTGTTGATGGGCTTTGCTTGTGCCAAAACACAACACAGCAAGATGTTCTCCAACACTTTCTCACAGTGACCATGTATCTCCCCCTTAACTACACCAAATCCAACTGCTGTAGTAGCGGTGAAGTTCTTATGATTTGTAGGAAGTGCTGAGATCTTTCAGAAGAAGATTACTTCATGGAACCAGTTGTGAATTACTTCTTCATTATTTTGAGAGCATAAAAGCTACTAATTTACATTACACCATATGGAAATTTTAATCTGCACTTCAGTTACTACATAGGTAATTTTAAGGCATGTCAATTAAATGAAGAGCATATTAATGAACTACGTTCCTCCTAAACAGAAGTTGCAATGTTTTACCTGGCAATGACACGTCCTTATCCCACTGGATTAAAGGATTACTCTTAAAAGTTAAACTTGTGTAACTAGCTTAAGTGCTATTAATGCTCTAATTTACACAAAGTGTAAAATTTACACATAAAAACTTTTCATGAACAAGCTTGTCTTCAAATAAAAATGCAAGCTAAGAACTCTATTTATTGAGAAATGAGCACAACAGTATCCAAAAATTGGTAAGAACTGGTATGTACAAGAGGTTTAAAGGTTAAGATGATAGTACTTTTAGATCCACACTAACCAGAACCTTGTCAACTGAGCTGTGCTGCAAGACCAACTTTTTTCCTCCTGAAATTAACTGATTTTTAACACAGCAAGATATCTATATATATATATATAACTGTAATCTTAGCAGGAATTACAAGCCAGCACCCAACCTAGCTGGCATACATTTTAATAAGAAAAACCCCACTTTAATAACCCAAACAAAGCTCTAATTCATAAAAGGTAAATTATCCTCTGGCCACTACTGAAATGTAAAGCCCATTCAAAATTATTTCAAAGGAAGTGTAAGGCTCTGACAGTAAGTAAAAAGTACCTGACAGTGTTTTAAAAGCAAAACATGTTCCACCTTTTGTTGTAGTCTTACGTTAATGCTTACTTCGACACAGCAACTTTAGTCAATGAGAAGTGGGGAAGGAACACAGAGTTGCAAGCAACTAATCTACCAAAACGACCAAGCTGTTTCCACCAGTACTTACCAGCCAACAGGCTGCAGTGATCAGGTGTGCAGATACTCCCTGCTTTTCATCCTACAGCATGCTTCCTAAATTCTTCTGATAAATTTTAGTTTTCCTCATCATCATTTGCACCATACTAATCCATATATTTATATATGCATACACTCCTCCTCTCCAAACACTACTATATTACATGTATACTATAAATCTACACACCATATACTACTACTACTATATTAATAGTATTCATATTGACTTTGTCTTGAAAACTCAATCACTTCAGAGTTATGGAGATTCTATATGACCTCTATGCTGATCAGAAAAATGCAAAACAGTTACAAAACTCTTTCTGTCACGAGAATAAAAAGATCATATCATAACAACACCCAACATCATACAAAAGAGACTTTTAAGACATACTTAAGGAATTGTCAAAAAGGCCTCATTTCCTTTGCACATTTTCTTACCTAATTTTATTAAGAATTCTCTTTCCAAGTCTTGCACCTGTCTGACAGCTTCTTCCAGAGAATTACAGAGCTTTATCTTTGGTCTCAGCAGTTCCAGTGTATCACTGATCATATAGTCTATGTCTATAGGAAATGGGTGGTCTTTTGTCCAAACATCCAGACTTTTTTTCCACCAAACATACCGCTGGAATACAAAATATTCAAACAAATTACATCCACACTGGCATTTATTAACTATTTAACTTGGGAAGTTTGTAATGCCTGGCCATGTTTGTACTATAGGAAATGCAAAGACTTTACATTGCTGCTTTTCTATTTCATAGAACTATTAGGTATTTTGATATCACTAAACACTGTTTGATAACATTGGGTATCATAAACAAAGAACATGCTCCTTTCATTGTAACAACTGTTAAAAGCATGAAGACTAAGCAAAAAAAACCACTGAAAAGTAAGTACCATCTAAGGGTAGATCCTTTCTATGAGAGATGAGCACTTCACCAGCCAGCTTTCAATTCTTTTTTCAAGAAAATTAATTGCCCTAAAGGCATTTGCTTTTGCTCTAATGGTGCAGAACTTAATGCCACGTTCATACAGTCCAGGAGTCCCCAGCTCCATTCCTGCAAAGCTGCTTTCTAAGTAGTCAGTGCCAGGCGATTCTGCTGCATGGAGTTTTCTCCATCCCAACTGGAAGACTTGTTACTTACCTTTGCTGGGACTCATAAGGTTTCAGCCCATTTTTCCCATTGCTGAGACCTCATGAAGGGGAGAACCTAAACCCTTCAGCGAATCAACTGCTACCCCAGTGCTCTGCAAGTTAGCTGGAAAGCAATACCTACATAAAACTGAACATATACATCACTTTAAGAGAAAACTATCGGACAGACAGGATTCTGAAAATTATAGTGCTAGAGAAGAATGAGAGAAATACATAACATTACATCAGCTTCTTAAAGAAATCTACAGAACTACATCAAATTTAGTTCAGAATACCTGAAAATATACAAGGAAGCAATCAAGTTTTCGTTTGCTGGATCCTCTGTCAAAATACTGCCCACAGGTATCGAGGATAGTACACACTAGTCTGATTCTGAAAAGATGCTCTGGAGGGTCCAGTGGACTAGGACTACCATCAGGGTTCACACCAAATGATGTGAAAGAATAGAGAGTTCGAAATATTACAGCTGATTCCACCATTCGGTAATTATAAAGCTCCCCCAAGAACTTGGCACTGCTGATCCGCCGCTGGTTAAACTTTGGCTGGTTCACCTTTACCAAAGAAAGGACAAAAAAATTCACTTTATCACGCAGACACAACAGAATCTTTGTAAAAGGTTTGTTGTTTGGTAAAGAGAAAAGAAGTATAAAAAAATTGTTATAATGATTTCTATCAAAAAGATGGTTAATTATGGCTACGTACTTCACACAATTAAAAAGTAGATATGAAAGCAGGTCAACTAGTAGTTATTAGAAAGCTCAAATACATTTAGCATAAACTCTTAAACCTGTGATGATTTTTCATTGTCCAGAGAATTCTTGTAACATCTATCAAAATATGGGCTAGTCTCCAAAGTTAACTGAAGTTGCATGAATCTGACTACACTGTGAAAGAATAAATTGTGTGCCCTTACTACTGGCCTAGTAGTTTTTACAATTTGTTGGACTTTGGGGTTTTTTAATTTAAAGTAACCTACATAAAGTAAACAACTGAGGTAGAAAAATCAGACAAAAATCCAAAATCCAAGGATTCCTTTCTTTAAGCAAGGTGGTTTTACTCTTTTCCTTCCAACATAAGGTGAGAAGTACAGCTTAATGAGAACACTGGTTGGTTACCTCCATTCCTAGTCGAATATCCTCTAGCACTCCATCCACCACATGAATTCCAACATCTTCCTGATAAAGGACCAACCCTGCTAAGAGGTTGGCTACACAGTGAATACTATTATATTTCACATTCCAGATGTTGATCATACAGCATATAACATAGTCCTTTACTTCTGTGTCCTGCCAAGGCAACTTGCGCATCTGTCTCAGGACCTAAAACAAATTTTAAGACAAGCTTAACAATTCAGCAAGCAAAATATGAGAATACTCACTGTCATTCCCAGTCTCTCACTGTTGGGATGAAATCCCTGTAAGCACCAGCAAGCAACCTCATTCTCTTTGTCAAGCATCCTCCATATCTACAGTAGCTACAGAAAAATTTACATATGTAACCCAACTGCTGTTCTCTAGCTACTAATTAAGCTGTCCAAATGTGTTCCTTAATTTCCTTGCTCTTACAGGATTTAACTATAGTCTTGTCTCTCACTATGAACACAAGATATTTAGCACAAGACTCTCATTTCACTCTCTATTTATTCAGCACTTAATGCTCCGGAGAACGTAGGTCCATGACTGGAGCTTCTATGCATTACAATGAAAGAAATGAAACTATCTTAATCAGGGATATAAAAATGATCCCTCTTTCTTGTAATTAAAACTGATAACCCTCCCCAAACCCTTCAGAAGTTAGAACTACATCATTTCCATCAGATCTGTATTAAAGATTTCTAAAGGATTTACCTTCTCTGTGGTGACCTTGGAGAGATCCTTGTAAAGGAGCTTACGAATATACTCCTGCAAAGGAGGACGCTTTTTCTTCACAGTTTTTTCAGCTGGAGGGGGGTTACAGTAGTAATAGGCATTTTCTACCATTGTAACATAGCGTGCATCAAGATGCATTGCTTGTTTCTTTCTCATCATTTGTTCCTGGAAATAAATACAAATGATCACTTTAAAATAAAGATGCCATACTCCATTTTCAAGCCAAAGGCTTTTTACAGTTACATCTGGGATAGAGGAAACACAAAAGGCTGGAGGGAAGGAAGTTAAAAGCTTGAGTAGAGAGAAGAAAGGACAAAGCATATGCTCCTGTGTTGCTATTTCCAAGGTCATTTTTCTTTACAATCCCTGTTTTTATAATGGTTCACCTGTGGTGAAAAAGGTTCCAGAAAAGTATTTAAAGTTTAACTTGAAATCTAAATGCTACTGTTTATATAAATGGTTAATAAGATTATGGGCAACTCTGCTCAAAACAGGATTTTATTTAACTGAAATAGCTGAAATCCTGATGTCTTGACACAAGCATATAGTGAATCATCGCAGGAGTGGCAATCTACTCTTTACATCAGCATGCAACTCGAGAGAGTTTATGTTTTTGCTTCCACATGAATTTTCAGTGGTTTAGGCAATGGCATTTCCCTTATTACATGCTCCATTGTTGCTGTTTACCCAAGCAGAACTGACTGCAGGAAAATCAGCATTTCAGGAAAAACATCAGACGAGTAAAAGGTTACTACATCAACACTAATTACTGTGCTTCATTGTCAGGATTGTCCTAACTTTCCTCATGGAACAAAATCTTTTCTCCATACTTCATTTTGGATATGGACTTTATTATTTTGTGGGTTTTAAAAATGTCTGGTATCTAAAAATTCTGTACAACTGAAGTAGCAGTTCTAAGCTGCTGATTCTTACAGTAAAAAGATGATGAGCGTAACTCCATTGTAAAAGAAATTTTTATATGCATTTGTGTGCATATAATTCTGTAAGTTGCATTAAAAATTACGTATATCATATGATTCCATATGTTCTAAGTCACTCTAAGGTGGTCCAACAGGAAAAGAAACTGCACTGGTTTAGACTTTATTTAATAGAGGTTGGCTCCACCGTAGTTTATAGCACCAAACATGAACAAAACTGACATGGAAGTACTGTTTTATCACTGCACATGAATGTTAGGATATCATAGAATAGAAGGGTTGGAAAGGACCTTAAGATCATCTAGTTCCAACCCCCTGCCATGGGCAGGGACACCACACACTAGATCATGTCACCCAAGGCTCTGTCCAGCCTTGAACACTGCCAGGGATGGAGCATCCACAACTTCCTTGGGCAACCTATTCCAGTGCCTCACCACCCTCACTGTGAAGAACTTCTTCCTTAGATCTAATTTAAACTTCCCCTGTTTAAGTTTAAACCCATCCCCCCTTGTCCTACCACTACAGTCCCTAATGAAGAGTCCCTC
>NW_009930535.1:62207-64043 GCF_000696875.1 Nestor notabilis
GGAAGCTGCTCTGAGGTCTCCACGCCGCTTCTCTTCTCCAGGCTCAACAGCCCCAGCTTTCTCAGCCTGTCTCCATACGGGAGGTGCTCCAGCTCCTGATCATCCTCGTGGCCTCCTCTGGACTTGCTCCAACAGCTCCATGTCCTCTTTATGTTGCGGACACCAGAACTGGACACAATACTCCAAGTGAGGCCTCACAAGAGCAGAGTAGAGGGGCAGGATCACCTCCTTTGACCTGCTGGTCACGCTTCTTTTGATGCAGCCCAGGATATATGTTCATGCAATGCAGTAAAAACTCATGTAAAGAGTCTAAACGTTTGATCACTGGTGAAGCAGCATGGTTTTCTCATGCTGTTGGCTTTCCACTCAACTTGAATGATTTGAACTGTCTTTTACAAGGCAGTGGTCCAGTTCAACTGAAACGTAAATGTACTCAAACAGCTCCTGAACCCTGAGTTTCAGCTGCTAATTCAATGAGGAAAAACAGTTTTGTGTAGCATAGTAACCCAGCAAATAACATCATTTTCCTCCTAGATGGTATGAATCTATTACCAGGAAGGTCTCAATCTGACACCAAGCCTAAGGCATTTCATTTTAACCTTTTCCATGACACAAACAGCCTCCCCCTTGATTCCTTAACTGAGACTGTTCCTTTCCAAATGGCAAATGTCTGTCAAGTACTAGTGAGTTTGCGTACAGGTGCTTAACAGATGCACAGCACTTAACAATCGAGTCCATAAACTATTTGATGGGGGGGGGAATCCCAACACTTACAGTAGACAGTTCCAAAAGCTCACCGTGTTATATATGTTAATATTGCCTTTGTACACCTTTTCTAGATGCATCAGGAGAAAATACACCTTTGCTGCCTTAGAGACATTTATCATGTTTTACTATAAACTAAGACAATTAAGTGGGGCAAAGTAAAGTGTAACAGAATATGGCAGAAGGGCTTGCACGTAAAATTTACCCCCTCCAAAACCTACATAATTTATATATTTCCCTGTTAAAATAAGCTGCATGTTATGCTGTACATAATGGGTTATAATTACGTTTCTTCCCAGAAGAGACAACATGCACTACCCCAAGACTCAAAATCACTGTAATCTATCATTTTTTGAGCAATCCCAATTATGTATTCTAACTCTAAGTAGATGGTATCGGTACTAGTCTTAATCTCCACTAAAAGTCACCAACATTTTAAACAGCTGTGTGTATTTCAACCCTTTTTCACTTCAGGCATCAAGTGGAAAGGCAGGAAAGAGAAACCACAGCAATATACTGCCTAGAATAACAAAAACCTGGACATATTTCAGAAGACAAAAAAGCAAGATTCGTAGTCTAATGCACTTTAACCTTTAACAACTCTGGGTCTTCATTTTACTAGGCTGACCTCAGGAAGTTTGCCGACAACACCAAGCTGTGTGGCTCGGTTGATATGCTGGAGGGAAGAGATGCCATCCAGAGGGACCTGGACACGCTTGTGAGGTGGGCTGATGCCAACCTCATGAAGTTTAACCAAGACAAGTGCAAGTTCCAACCCTAACTATTCTATGATTCTATGATTCACAAAGGTAAAGCATTACATTTGAAGATTAGGTTTCTGGGTTTCCTTTGATAAAAAGAGATCACAGACAACATTAAAATGTCCAAGTTAAAAAAGGGTTTAGAATCATAGAAGGGTTTGGGTTGGAAAGGACCTTAAGGTCACCTAGTTCCAACCCCCCTGCCATCGGCAGGTTTAGGAGATATCTCGAATGAATCCCCTTGCTGGGTCCTGAAATGTGAATCCAAAGAGGCCACTGACATGGACAAAGCAGGCTGGATGCGTGGGAA
>NW_009930535.1:64194-67855 GCF_000696875.1 Nestor notabilis
GATGCCATCCAGAGGGACCTGGACACGCTTGTGAGGTGGGCTGATGCCAACCTCATGAAGTTTAACCAAGACAAGTGCAAGTTCCAACCCTAACTATTCTATGATTCTATGATTCACAAAGGTAAAGCATTACATTTGAAGATTAGGTTTCTGGGTTTCCTTTGATAAAAAGAGATCACAGACAACATTAAAATGTCCAAGTTAAAAAAGGGTTTAGAATCATAGAAGGGTTTGGGTTGGAAAGGACCTTAAGGTCACCTAGTTCCAACCCCCCTGCCATAAGCAGGGACACCTCACACCAGACCATGTCACACAAGGCTCTGTCCAGCCTGGCCTTGAACACTGCCAGGGATGGAGCATCCACAACTTCCTTGGGCAACGCATTCCAGTGCCTCACCACCCTCACTGCAAAGAACTTCTTCCTTATATGTCACTTAAACTTCCTGTTTCAGTCTGAACCCAAGTTTGTTGGTTTGTTTTTTTTTTTCTTGGTGAGTAACAAAATCTCTCTGCAAGTAGCACATATTGCAGCTACGTCTCACCTGGTGAGAATGAGGAGGTACTCCCCTGGTTAGTAGCATTGCTTCCTACCCCCCAACACCAATTTGCATTGCAAGAAATAAAAGTTTTGCAAAGCAGCAGAATGTGTGCATTAGATGTTTCTTTACTGCTAAGCTTGAAGCACCTCTTCTAGAATTGCTTTCCTACTTAATTTTCCCTTAATTACTTTAAAAATGAATTCTTAGCTTTCTTCCACACTAGGAAAAGCAGTATTGTCCCTAATAGGAGCCTGCTTGCCATCTTATTACATACTATATCATCAGTATGTACTAAGACAAGTAATTATTTGGAAGATCAACAGGCCTTAATCCTACCCCTAAGAGTCATTAGTGAGATCAGCTTTATATTTTCTTAGATTTGTACTACAAGGTCTTAATTAGCTTGCTTTGGGAGCAATCTTTGCTATAGTTCCCACTAACTGGTACCATAAGGCTACGATCCAATTGGTATAAGACTATTTAAGTCAAAATTAATCACTATAGTTTTTGTACGGCAACATCAGAAGATGTAGCTATTAAGATGCCTGTAGAATATAAATCTGTGTAGCCAATTTCACATCTTAATCAACAGATATTCCAAACTTATGTGCCATGGCAGGGGGGTTGGAACTAGATGATCTTAAGGTCCTTTCCAACCCTAACTATTCTATGATTCTATGATTCTATATCTCTTCTCCTGGTTCCTCAATGCCTAAGAAAAAGACTACGCATACAAAACCTTGTGAAGATTTAAGCCTCGGTTATTGAAACAGTGTTTGTGGTTTCTCTTGCACTTCACAGTTAAATCGGGTTTAGTGCTCATCCAGCAGGTTTTAGCAATACAGCAAACAATCAGTGGTTTTGTAGTACATAGAACTGAAAGCAGCCAGTTACAAAAGGCAGCTTTGGTAAAGGTATTTCATTTTTCCTGACTTCTAAAAAGTTTGAATAACTACCAAACAAACAAACAAAAGAAGGCAGCAATGAGTAAAGTGTCTTTTAAAGATAATGGAACAGTGTTTTCAGGGGAAAAATACTTGGTTATGGAAAGGAACATATTTAACAATAAAACCCATCAGCTGGAAAAGCTTTAGAAAATTGAGACACTCAAACCTTTTAAGACAAAGTACACTGCAACAAAACGCATGAGCCAAGAACTTGCAGTTAATTTGCCCATCTCTTTCTTCTTGTGACTAAACCACCACAACAAATGCTATGACATTCAAAGAGGTTCAGAAAGAAACAGCATTTTGAGGGAAGGAAATTGTACAACAACATAACCAAGTGTGCAACGACTGCTTCTCCATCAATTCTAGAGCATGTGAAGAAAGAGTACAGATTCAAGAGAAAGACCTGGCAGGAGTAAGCCTGTGCTTTGGTAAGAAAGGAGATAAATACAGCAGAGGCAGTGGTATTTCACTAGCTTAAGAGCTCTGTTTTTAGGAAGAGATTCTAAACATTTCAATCGCTCCCTTCCAGAAGGGTAAACTACGTCCACCTTCTCCCCCAAACGCACAGACTACTTTCTTTACTGCAGATGCACACATCCCTATTCTTCCCACAGCACACAGATTTGAAGGGAACATCAAAACATCTAGCCAGGCTCCTAATACAATAACACAGTCTATTAGTTGGTCTGTATCTGCTTAAACTGCTTTTAATCTAATGTCATTTCCTATTGCTAGTGTCCATCTTTGAAGGACTTCTTCAACCACGTTGGACTCAGTCTCTTGCCTTGGACACACAAGTTTTAAGATTGTCTCTCAAGCCAGTAAATGTATTATTCAGTGCTCAAATTCATAGACTTAAGAAGACCCAAAGATAACCCTTGTTATTTTTGAATCTTTTAATCTAGACTTACACACACTACTTCTACTCTTACCTTAATTACCAATCTCTATTTCTAAAAGCTATTTCTCTAGCGTCTTCATAAACTTCTCCTTCAAATTTGGAACCCCAGATCATTACACAGGGCACAGAAACTGCCTCTTTCATATCTGTCTTCACCTAGAGTTGAGATATCTTATCTCCAGCTCCATTTTTCTAGCATTTTTCCCCTCAAATAGCATTTCAGGCATGTTCAGGTACAGCTATTATATTCTTTCAACCTCATCCTCTGGTTTTGCCTTATCTCCAAATTATTTGTAGTTCAAAAGCAGTAATTTTTTGCTTCAGAAATTTAATTCTTTATATTTTCTTTTAATTCATGAACAGATTTATAGATCAACTGGCACTCTCCAGAATACTGTTCTCACAGGAGATGCAATCTCAGAGCTGAGACAGCCCTGGACAGGCTGTAAATAATGAGATGAAACAAGTCCATAGCATTACAAACAAAAGGCTGATAGCACCACAGCAGCCTAGGACTTGAACACAGGGAACACCAGTCCATCATTCCACAATGAGGTGAGATTTCAAGAACCGATTCATTGTCCTCCCATACTTGTCTCTGGTTTTATTAAAGTAACAAGAACTTTATCCTCCCTGAGCACTTAAGATAAAACCTAATGTAAGTTTTCATTTACTAGTGTTTGAACGTTTTAAGTGATGACTGCTGTATTAATCACAATCATCACTATGGTGAAACCACATCACAAAGCCAGAAAATCAAAGTAATCACTGGTTTAATTCGGTGCATGACACCCTCCCCCATAAGATGACAGGTTTTCTCTTACCAGAAGAACACTGGTTCTTAAGTGAGATTCTGGTGATCTGAAGAGGAATCTTCCACAGGTTTCCAGCAGAGTACATGCCATTTCAATATGGTGATGAGAAAAGTCTGACAGAAGCATCTGGTATATGTTTATATAAAAATATAGCATGTTAAACATCTTTTTCAACTGCAGAAAACAATGAGTTACATCTACCAGACATTACATCAGTGTGGTGTCCCACATTCTTGAAGAAAAAAAAGATGCAAATTGATTTCACTGATCAGATGTTAACAAAATTCAAAATATTTATCTCACTAAAAAAGTGTAAGAACAGTCTAGAACCCAAATTAAGGCTCCAAAACCCTGAAAACCAGGATGCTTCCTAAGCCTAGCATGAAGAGACTATGATATTAAAACAAACTCTTATCATCTATCGCCCCTATACTCCTTCCAACTCTGTCATATCTG
>NW_009930535.1:67878-100113 GCF_000696875.1 Nestor notabilis
GCTAGCCTGGAAAGCCACCAAATAACACTGCACAAGGACACAATAAACTTCAATGCACATCTAAATTTTATTGCATTAAGTTAAGCAGCAACTGAAAATGAAGAGAGCTTTGCACTTTTCAGTATTTTATAGATGGAAGAAAACCAGAAAGATAATCAGATAATCTTTTTAAGAACTCAGCTTCAATACCTGAGCCAACAAATTATTCCTACATGAAATGATCTTAACCCCTGAGTCTTCAAACACCTTTATAAAACAGGCTTTTAAAACCCATTTTTAATCTGGGACTTGACATCAAAGCTAAGTTTGAACGTTTATCAGCATGCAAATTGAGATGATATGCCTGGTGATTAGTGCTTTCCAAAGCTTTGGTTTGTTGCTCAATGAACAAAAGCACCTGCTAAAATGGCATATAAATCTCTCCTTGCATCACTGAGAAGCTTTCCACCCCTAATGCCTCCCTCTTACTGTTCTGTTCTCTGTAAAAACATTCATTGTAATCAACATAATGAAATCTTTGCAATGCATAGCAGAGCAGTAAGTAGCAATGTCTCTACCATCACAACACTAACCTTTAAGCAGTGGAGAGTATCGTTTTTGGAGAACATCTTAAACTTGGTAAGCTCACCAATGAATCTCACAGTTTTATTCTTTGTTTCAATGTTGATCTGGTCCTTTTTTCTTACCTAGGGAAAAAAAGCATTAGAACTTAGGCTCTTAAAAATACCTACCTCTTAGACATTACTTCAACCCAAATGTGTGTCATAAGCTTAGGAATTCGGCAATGTTTGCTATTTGTTTAGTTCCTTATGCTGTACCTTTAGCTACCATCAGGTTTCCTGAAAGTCTCTCTACAACCTTGTTTCTAACAGAAGCTTTCCAATTTCTTTCCCCATCCCTCCACAAACCACCCACCACACATCAACCCGGCCAACCCCCTTTACCACGCTGAAGTAGTGGTTATGTACTATAGATTCTACATTTTTAGAATCATTAAGTAGTCGCTAAATGAATAGGACCACCTAGTCCCTAAGGAAATATTAAACATTGACAGCTTTTTCAAGTCAGGTTTAATAAAGCCCAGACTTCCCCACAACTCCCCTTTTCTTTTTTTTCCTTTTAAAATTACTGATATCCAGTATTATTTTACTAACAAAGCACAAATCTGTATCTACATCTAAACATAACCCACAAAATACAAACCTGTATTTCTCCCCAGCAGAAATAGCTTTTCCTGAGTAAAAACAGTTACCTTCAGATAGTTAGACTTAAGTCGTTAAGTAAGCAATTCATACACATTTTGAATGTCAATATTAGAAAGAAAATCACAACAGTGATGATTCCTTCACTGGTTTCCAAGTTTTATGCCGTATTTTTATGCCATATAAAACTTGGAAACCAGTGAAGGAATCATCACTGTGCACCATAACCAATTTGATTCATAAACATAGAACTAAGTGAAAGAAACAACCCTGAAAAATACATTTGTGAGGAAAATTTTGGTTGATAAGAACTGTAAAAAATAACTGAATTAAGCACTACATTACAATAGTAAGCACTAGATTACAACAGTAACCTTGTAGCAGGGAAAGTGTTGTTCGAATAGGTCAGTTCTCATTTTAAGGGCAAGTTACTAATTCACAGAACAGAAGACTCCTTAACACAGTTTGGAGCACAGTTTAATCTTTGCTATTTGTTTTAGCTGTTGTACAGCTCATTTTAATAAATATATACAAACATATATGGTAAGTTGTAAACCAATTTTGTGTTTAAATATATAAATCTAGTATTTGAGAACAAATTCACTCAGATGATAGAAAAATATTCACTGAATTTCAGAACTAGCACCTCCATAATATCAAATGTTATTTATTCCCCAAAGGATGACTGTTGCTAGATTGCTTAATTTGAATGCAGACCACTAAATCAGCAAAACATACATGAAATCTGAAATCCCCTTTCAGCATGGAACAAAGATCCTCTGCTACATCAGACATACAGGGATGCAATGTGGCAACCAGCCTTGCGTAAAACGGTAGCAAATCCAACCTGCAACAGAGGAGATTATAAGAATAGACAAGTAATTCATAGACAAAAATGTGTTTATGTCTGTAAGTATGGTTACACTTTTACTTGTGAAAGGAATGAATGGGCATATACCAACAGAACTACTACTACATGCAATTTTCTGGGCTCACACTTCCAACTGCAGTATCATTCGAAAACAGCAATACAAGGAGGTACGTTACCCCATCCTATTGGAATCCTTCACAGCTCATTTGCTTTCAAAACTACTGCCTCGGGTGAAATGCTAAACACCATCTCAGCTATGGAATTTGACCTTTAAGAAATTACCAGAAACAAACAGAATCCTGATCCCTCACAATAAGGAAAATGAAGAATTCTTTACAGACAACTCCATTTGCTACTGCTTTTAGTTCTCTTCTCTGAGTCTCAGCAGACGTAACCAGGAAGGTAAGAACATCTTTATTTTTAAAGCAGTGAACTTCTAAGGGAATGTAGTGCTTATTCATAAACCAAAGGTCAGCAGATGTGTTGTGGCAACCCTTTTCCCCAAACCTCAGCTGGTATTCCCACAAACTGCAATCTCTCAAAGTTTTCTATAGAACTTCCCTTATTTTCTTTCTCCCTTGCTTGATTACGTGCCTTCATACCCATTCCACAGTATCACGTTTCCCTTAGGGAATTTTGGAGGGCAATTAGTGTTCTCCTTAGATTAGACTTTGTTTCGTTCCATCAGAGACTATCTGGTTGTAGAAATGGGACAAATGCCCTTAAACCTGGTTTAAGGACACAGAATATAACAAAACTGCTTTGCATAAATGTGCAGGTATCACTTTCAAATGCAGAGAAACCAAATGCACTCTGAGGCCTCATAATGTCATTTAACAAATTGAAGAAGGTATTTTTGGTTTACTTTCAGAACATATGTAAATGCTGTAAACAGATGAAGCACAGAACAAGTTTTAAGCAGAGAAAAATATCTCAAATTTGCATGCTACAAGTGAGAAATTGCCTGTATGGGGAAAAATGGATCTTGAATTTACACTTTATGAAGGATTAAGGTTTTCCTTACTGCTAGGGAGAAGAAAATAAGAATAAAGGAAAAGAAGAAATCTAAAAGCACAGATTTTAGCTTCACATAGATCTTGCTCTGGCACAAAGTAAAACCAGAAAATCAAGTCAAAACCAAAGCATACAGAACTGCCTCACCTCTCCTTTCTACAGCTATGTTACTAGAGCAGATTTCCAAGGTCTTTAATACCCACTCACAGCAAGAGGGCTAATTATGTATTTAATTTGTGGATCAGAAGCATCAGAATATACTGCCTGAAAGAGGCACAGCTAAGCAGCCTCCTCATAATCCCTAAAACTCCTGGTGAAACATTACAGGTACCCCAGTTACCTATTTAACAGTTTTCATTCTCTCTTGTTAATCGATAACTGAAGCAGTATTTACATTTTTCAAGCCTGTTGGAACACACAACAAGTCAAGGGTGACTAGCCACAGCAAATTACTATGATGTTATTAAGCATTTAGCCATTAACTCTCAGAGAAGAAGTGAAAGTCTCATTATTTCACACACACACAAACAAAAGCTAAACTAGAGAAAGGACTTGGGCTGAATTGAGGGGCTTTCTGCATGGCACTTCTTTTAAGACAAGTAGCAGAAAGCTTATGCTGAACAAGTACCTGCTTGCTGAGAGCTAATAATTTCATCTCTGTAAACTGAACATACCCAGGGGGAAATTAAAGTCTTAGAGCACATTGTTGTTATTCCCTCACACAACACAAAAGGTTTCTTCATGAGGATGAATACTAAGATTGAGTGTTTTGAAATAGGTGAAATATAATAAGGAAAAGCCTTGGGTGAATTACTGTGAAATTGGCAATTGGAGATGGAATCCGCTCCCTCTCACAGGGGAGACAAAAATTCCTGTTCAGAAATGGAGAGATTGCAGTACCAGTGGCACCATCTACTGGTACCTGCATTACGGCTAATCCATGTTTTCTGCTTTCTCCAAAAGCATTTCTTTTTTTTGGGAAGTGGGGCAGAAATTAACTAAGATGATCACAAAACCCATGGTGTTGTTTTCTCTTCCTGCTCTTCTACGTTATGAAGCAAGACCTAGCATCAGTAAACTATCACAGTAAAAGAACATTACTTCTGACCATTGCCATTTTGGCCACATACCTTGGGTTGTAATCCAGTCAACTCTGGATCACATAGACTGCACTTCAGTGAAATATTGAAGAGCACATCTTTTAAAACCCAAACCCCAAAACTTTGCTCAGTGAAAGTCCTAACTGCAAACTGTCTAGAATGGGTGCACCCAAAATTTTATACCTAGGAGTGAAGGGGGCATCTTGGACATTTATTAACTGGGATTCTACCAGAAAGACAGCTTAAAGAATGAGGCAACAGAGCAAGAACTCCTGCCTCACGAGCAAATCCAAATCCAGATAAATGCAGTGTATTCTCTGGGCCTGAACAGGTACAAAGTGCCACCCACACTGCTCAGTAAGAATGATGCTGTGCAAGTGGCATGTTATCAGATAAGCACTTTTTGCTTTTGTTTCTTAGCTGTGGCATAAACTCCTTGATCTCAAGCACATCTCTTAATTTTATCACTGAATGAGACAGGCCATTGAAACACTGATAAGTCAAGTTCAGTTGAACAAAAAGGACCTTGCTATGGAGGATTCTCAGGGTAGAGAGCTGAAAGAAAGCAGATACAGAGAAGTTTTACAGCTTCTGAGTTAAAATGCTCAGAATTATTTAACACTCAACAAGCAGCCAACTTCTGAATTAAGAACAACCAACGATAATGCTAAAAAACTCTGCATGATGCACAACAGATCTCTTGCTAAATCAAAGTGCAACTTCACCGTGGATGGGGATGGCAAAAAACATCAGAAGCCACAACAGCTCCTATCTGCTGTTTAGCATTTGTCTAGAATTGCTTAGAATTTAAGGCCTAAAAAAAAGAGATTTTAAACTGCTCATACTGAAGTTGAAAAATTCAGCAAGATTGCAGTATGCAGCTAAATAGATGTATGTGTATCTGTACAGGAAGATAATGCAGTTAGATAGGAAAGAAAGCAGTGAGCAGTACGTGTTAAATCACTGCACTGTCACTTTAGTGCAAACTACATAGTCCTGAATTAAAAGGCTAATGTTTAGTTTTAAACCAATTTTCCCCTGCAAACCTGAAAGCCACTTGTATGCTAGCAGTGAAAAAAAATATCTTTTTAACAGGCTTTCTGTTCTGTTGAGCTGGAGGTTCAGATCACAGATGAAGATGTAAATGCAATCCATTCATGGTGTTCAGCAGAGCAGTGCAGTGATGTATTCTAACACTAATCCACAGTTAGTTGAGGGGAAAAAACCATCATTTGTCAAATTCAGTTTTCTGTCTCTGTATTTGTCCCAGTCAATCCAACTCTAGTGGGAGAAAGAAACTCCCCAGCAATACTGCATGATGATTTTGACTTTACAGTGTCTGCATCACTCCTCAAGCACGAAACCAGTTTCGTGCTTTCTCGGTAAAATTGTTGTGCCTACACACTTCCTAAAACTTTTCTCTCGGGAGAAGAAACAGAACTTATTCTGTTATTGAAATACTTTATTTCGGCTGGTAACATAATAGCTAGACTTCAATACCATTATCTGATATGCTTGGAGACTAAATGCTTTTGGAAAACATACTGCTTTATCCACATCCTACAAGGACACTGTTCCTCTGAACCTTTCAGAAAAGAACGCCCAAAAAACCTCCTAAAGAACATAACCACAAAAAGCTTTCTTCTCCCATGGTATCCTGGAGAGAGACTGCAAAAACTGCTGGAATTTATAGTAAAAACTCGGATGCAACAACAACAATGGAAGGTAAAGGCATGTCATTATGGCTCAGTGAAGAGATACACAAAGCAAAACCATTGTTAATGCAGAGAATACAAAGCTTAGAAGCAGTGTTTTATAATTGTCTGAATCAATTTGTAGCATTTTATAGCAACCATTAGTACCATGTGCCATACACACACCTGGAGTTTTTCCTGCAAGGATTATAAATGGTGATTTCAAGACAGAAAGCAGAACTGCTCCTTTACCAAGTGCAGGAATAAAGCTAATGCAAATATGAGGATAGACTGCCCTTTAAAATCATGTGCATCTATGGGCAATTCAGCTGGTACTTCCAACTGCAACTGTTTGTGGCTCAGAACAAGAAGCTCAGTCAACATCCTGATTCTCCTGCTTAGTAGCCCAGAGATGGGCATCGCTACTGCAGACAAAAGAACAGGCAAATACATACAACTGAACTTAAGATCTTACACCTGGAAGCTGGAGTATTTACTAGTCCAGTAGGTCTCAGAGCAGAGAGCAGAAAAAGATATTAAAAATAGAATTGTGCATGAAATATCAATACTTCTTAATAGTAAGAATTAATATTTAGAAGAACAATCATGAGTAATCAGCTGAGCCATTCATTTCAGTATTAGTTCTAATCATTAGAGAACAGAACTGTCATGAAGACAGTAGCTCCTTGAGCCAACCACACCATCTATTCTAGTCTGAGTTCCTACATAAAAACTGTACTAAATGGTTATTCTTTTTAAAACAAATTTGTAGGATAATGGAACTACCATTGGGAAGACAATAAATCAATGGCAATGTTAAGATTATACATGTTCCTAATACAGCCTGATCGAAGATACATCTTTTTTTTACTACTAAAAAACCCTGGGAATTTAACTTCTGCTTTCGTGGTATCTGTGCAACTACACTGCTGAATTTACAAGCCATCATGTTGTTGTTCTTTGAAAGTATCTCTTTTGCTGTGCACAATGTCAACAAGTTCCTTCAGGCCGTTACCATATAGCCCACTTCAGTGGATTATGCAAAGAAAATCATGCATCTTCAAAGAGGTTCCAAGAGTTTATGATCAATTTGAGCAATCTCGAATCTACACCACCAAGAAGAAATACAGAGCAGTGGTACAAATATTACTGTATGTTCACAGAGCAACCAACAAGCCACTTCTATTTTGCAAAAGGGAAATCCATGGAAAACTCTCTATTATGGTAAAGATGGAGACTAAAGTCTAAGTCATCTGCTGATCTACATTGCTGTAGATGTTCTAGCCTATGAAAAATGTTCTTAAACTGTGTTTTGATGCATTTCACGATTAACATTTCTATTTATCAGCCTGATGGTATTTCCTCTATATCATAAGATTGGGCTAAAGAGCACCTTGTTAGACGTAACACAGAAGATACTCAACTGCCCGTCTCCTCTGTCAGTTATTCGTATTTCAGGCACAATCAGGCCTCTGTCAAAGTCTCCAAAGATTGAGGTGTCAAACCCATAATTTTTTAGAGAAAAGAATACATAAAGAGAAAGATTATGTGCACTTCTAGTTGCAAAAGCTAGTATCAATGTAGAGTCAGGTTAATGCATACAGTCAGCAAACAAACCACTGTTTATACCCAGCAGAGACAGTAAGGTTACTAGCACAGTAGATGCTTATTACACATGGGACATAGAAATAAGCTAGATTTAAGGTTGAAAACATGGTGCAAGAAGTGATTAAAAGTAATGAAAACAAAACACCAGAGCCTGTTTATTCAAAGCAGTCTACACAAGCCTTGAGAGCAGACACTCTAAGCATGTTTCCCCCCCACTGTTAAAAGGAATGGAATCAAAATGGTGTGAACTCTTAATAGGAAATCCAAGGTGATGATGAAACACTGAAACTAAAAGCAGCATCAAAACAACCTCTCAGGAGAAACAGGGCAAGGTGGAGCAAGAAAAGCGACTCCCTCATAATTGCACCTATTTAAATTGTGTCTCTTTAAGGTACAAGTTTACCAGAAAGGAAAGAAATATATTATTCTTCCCATGAATTTGAAAGGTTTATTTTAATATCTGCACTCATTTTGGTAAGCAAAGCTCTTTTTCTAAGTGTAGGGTCCTCACACAAAGAGAAGCAAGGAGAAATAGCAAAACTCTACATGGACAGACCTACGTGGACACAAGAGGACAGGCTATAGGTGTTACACTTGCCTTCTCTAAACTAGCTGGCCTAAAACCAGCTCTGCTCCAGAAGATACAAGATACATATTCTAGAGGATACACATTATAACAGCTATGAACTACATCAGAATAAACATATCACAAGAAATCCTCCTTCCTGAACCACATTTTGCTCTAACTATTCACAGGCTCTTACGCAAAAGAAGTGCAAGTTCTCTTGAACAAAATACATCCTCCTTCTTTGCGACAAGGTAAGTTTTGCTGCTGTTTTCAAGTGTTTCTAGAAGTGCACCTCAGAAATGAACAAATGCAACCTGGAATATACACTGGTCTTCAGTAACTTATACAGTTACAAACCACATACATATATTAAATAACCCAAGGGTGGATCCATCTTGTTCTCCTTCAGTTCTTACCTTTGCCTAGGAACTATGAAAAGTGCTCGTACGAGTTTTCTTCTGTTGGCTTTTGTATTCATATTCATGCAAAAATCCATTGCTGCCTGTAAAGAGGAAAGTCAGTGGAATACTTCACCTTTCATGCAGTGGGGGTTTATTTAAAGCAATATAGCATGCTTTTCAAAAGCATCTTTTACAGAGCTATTCCTGTCACATGCAGCTGTTTTATTAACAGCTATAAACAAAAACTTTCACTTTTGTCTAGAACTGGCATAGCTACAAAACAAGTCCAGTTGATTCTTTGAATCAACACAAGGAAGAAAGCAGCTTTACACATGCAGGGAGGGATTTGTCAGGGAGTAAAGGGAGAAAATAGGAAAGAGCCATGTCTACTTGTAAAAGAAACTAACATAAGAACACAGGCAAACAAAATCAGTATCGTGGTATTTTGGCAATTACTGATTAAGTGAGGGGAAAAAAAGGTTTCCTCCAAAGTAATTACTTTAAATATAATTCAGCTCCTGCCAGGCTCAAAAGCTTCAAATCTTTACTTCTGATCTATTTCATCTAGCATTATAACTTTAAGAGTGGATAAAAATAAAAACTATACCTTGTCTATGAGGTCTCTGTTGACACAGTTTGGAAGCTGCTGAAGAAAAGCATCTACTATAAGTTTTAAATGAGATCCAGTACTGGCTTCTTCATCCTCTTGTTCTAACAAAGTGAAATAAATAAGCAGCACACATCTTTAAGCTATGAAATATTACAACTCATCATCATATCCCCCAAACACAGTGCATTTGTAATGTTTAGTTGTTAAATGCTCATTCACAGATTCAAACATATATATAGTAAGGATGAATATAAAAATACTTGAATGAAAAAAAAAAAAAGAATAAAAATTCATTGATTGCCTATGCTGACAAAAGTCAAAAGTATCACCTTTAAAACTTGTCTTCCCCTTCATGAAGTTCCTACCTCCTAATTTATACTGTCAGGTGCAACAACAAATCTATATTCCTAGGAAACAATGGTAATTTCTTTACATGATAAAAAAAGGACCACAAGAAGACCCAAACATGGGGGAAAACAAACTAAACCACCTTAATGAAACTGTGAATTCTACATTTTCTGTATGTTTGTCCTGCAGGAGAAACAGAATTTTTGATCAAAAACATCCGTTAAGGCTACTCTTTCACCCAGTGTGTTCTGGAGATCTTTTCAATTTAGGCTGTAAAAGCTAGAGGCCGACCCAATTCCTTCTGTAGTGCTGAAACCAGAGGCTAGAACCATAAAGCAACAAGGATGGAGGGCTGATCATGCAGCAATTGCATGGCAAGTGACAACTTGTTTTTCAAGCAGATGCTTCTGTGTAATTTGCAACACAGGAAGCAGCAACAGTGACCTGTATCTACTCATTGAGTCCCTAACAATACTCAAGTAGAAGACTGCAGGACAACTCTACCACTGGAATTCAGCTTTTCTGACATCACCTATGAAGACCTCACCAAAGCAATGCCCCTCTAATTGCAAAATTTGTGCTATGCTTAAAGAAGTTTTCCAGATTTCCTTGTTTCCAAAGCAACACAGAAGAACACTGCTTCCTGAAAAAAGAACATGATGAAGCTTCGTTTTCTTTCAGTTTGAGGATGCTCTCCAGTAACAGGAATACCTAAGAAGTATTTAAAAGGAAAACAGACTTCATGTGGTGGAATTCACACCCAAGTAAACTACAAATAGCCAACATCAGGTAAATTCCTTATGTCTTTAAAGGCTGCATGGTAAGATAAATCAGCATGAAGACTGAAGTTCCGTTTTCAAGTTGCAGAAAGGAAAGAGATAACTGAGATGCTACATGGCAGGACTTGGTTTTGGAAACTGCTAAGGGCAGGGCTTGATCTTAGGTAGAGAAGTGCTAAAAACTACTCCAAGGAGCACTGCTAGCTACCCAGCCTTGAAGGTGGTAGAGACTGAAGCAGATGGCATCACCTCTTCCTTGGCTTGCACAGGCAACTAGAAGTCAGAAGAACAAGAGAGAGGGTTCACTAAGAAAGGAGTTCCAGATGCTCAGCAAAAGAGGACCATGGAGTTTTAAATGCTTAATGGAACCCTGACTCTCTCATCATCCTTATACTCACAGCTCACTAGGATGCATACAACAGCTCAAACAAGACAATTTTTAGCAGCAAATCTCATTTTAATGCATTCTTCCATTTAGGTACTTACAGCCACACCTTCCTGTCTGCCTCTAATGTTCTTCTATCTTCCCCTTTTCTCCTTTACAGCAATTAGTTGTCTCACCTCAATCTTGTATGCAAACTGACTCAATGCTCTTGAAATCAATTTAAAGAGGTCTTTGACATTTTCAGCCACTATTTAAGGCAATCTTTCAAGAGTCCCTGTTATCACATTGAAATTCAACAGTTCCCAAATGTATCTCCTCCTTCACTAGTCCTCTCCTTCACTGAGAGCTAAAGATGTTTTCACACTGTATTTCTTTCTCACCACAGGATGTGGATCCTTTGTAAGTGGAAAGGCTCTTTTGTAGTACCTAAAGCAGGTACAGGAAATGAAATGGTCACGGCTTCCAAGCATGGATTCTTGTGAAAAAAATCAGTTAATTTCTTGCTTTGCACTTCAATCCTCTTGAGTTCCAGTCTTTCATCAGCAGCACATTTTAGAAGTGCATTACCTCTCCTAAAAATTCACTACAAGTAGTAATGTTCAACAATTAGTTAGACTATTTGTAATGGTCTATCTGATCTGCAGATCAAATCACGCAGCATAATCACTGTAGAGACCAAAAGAAGAATTAACCTTTTCTTTTTAAACACCTTTCTATTTACCAGAAATGAATGCAATGATGCAGTTCCCAGGGAGCAGAACTGAGAAAGCATCAGGAGACACCAAGCACTTACTGTCATTCTCCTGCAACGATTGGTGCCAAACATCTTCTGCTTCCCCAAAAGTAGTTGTCTGTCTTCCCCCCTCCCTACACACCTACCTTCTGTGAAAGCCCTGGCTCCCTTCATGTCAACATCATCTTTTAAATTTTACAAAACTATAACCTTGCAGAAGGCTTTCTCCTAGAAACCCCACTCTGCCTGAAACCTTCAGTCTATTTTGTATAGTATCACCCAGATAATGGAAATAACCAAAGTGCTTTTGTAATGCCTGGAGCTATTCCTCTGCGAGACAAGGTTCTGAAATGGATTTGATGATGCAGGAGCCCTCCCATTCTGATGGTACAAACTAAGACCGTGAGTAAATAGTTGGCTGGATCCCCCTCTCTGCACAACACTTGGCATAAGCATTATTATTAAACATCTTGTTGAATGAAAACCTGAGGAATGTGTTCAGAATCTAGTCTCACAAATTAAAAAAAAAAAAGATTTATTAATTAATACTTTTAGATTTGCTTTTAAATTCCTGCTCTTCTGATAGGAACTTTGCTAGCCCTGTAATCACTGTAGCAACGTTAACAGGGTTGTCTTCATACTCACTTCTACACATCATTTCTGCTGCTGACCAACCTCACAAAAACAGGCACTAGGTATGTATTAACATCAGATGACTCCTGCTCCCGGTACCCTGGGTGGCTTCCACCCTGGCCATTCCTTATTTAAGAGCTTTGTCTCCATTCACACAGCTTCATGTTTCACATTTTATCTTCTCTGTTAAAAACAACCTCAAAACTCACTTCTTTCAGCATGTTTGCGGTGACTATTTGCAGCTCCGGTGCTATCTGCTCCCTCTCTCTTCCCTGAGCATATTGAAAATAAGAAAATTAAGATTCACTCAAAGTTAACACAATAAAGAAACAAAATAAATTAGCTGAATTCCTGGTAAACAACTAAGTGCATCATGGAAAACTTTCCTTTTATATGGCCTACCTTAAACTTAGCTGATTATAGTCTCTGACCTTTAAGAAAAAAGTGTAGAAACAAACACTGCACTGCTGTGAAGGGGAGACCTGCTTTAAAAACACACACTTGGAGAAACTGTCTTGTCTCCCTCATACTGGGCTTGCTCAGCCTGGAGAAGAGAAGGCTCCAGGGAGATCTTAAAGCAGCTCCCACTGCCTAAAGGGGCTGACAAGAAACCTGGAGGGGGGCTTTTTACAAGGGCAGGTAGTGGTAGGACAAGGGAGAATGGCTTTAACCTGACAGAGAGGAGATTGAGATTAGCTATGAGGAAGAAGTTCTTCCCTGTGAGGGTGCTGAGGCGCTGGCACAGGGTGCCCAGAGAAGCTGTGGCTGCCTGGCAGTGTTCAAGACCAGGCTGGACAGAGCCTTGGGTGGCATGGTCTAGTGTGAGGTGCCCCTGCCCATGGCAGGAGGTTGGAACTGGAGGAGCTTTAAGGTCCCTTCCAACCCAAACCAGTCTGGGATTCTATGATTCTATATTTGGACAGGGAGAAAAGACTGAAGTGACAGAAGGAGATGCAGAAGTTACAAGAGGTATGTAGTATCCACTATGTGACTGGATTGTCTACCCTATTTATCCCGTTTCCTGCCCTGTAATTTACTTATTCCCTCTGCTAATGAAATCCACGCTACCAAACTATCAACAATACTTAAAACCACTTTTCTTCATCTTGGGCCTTATGGGGTTTCTGAGCTAAAGCTGTATTTTGTAGCTGAAGGACACCCAGTTTTCCTAATTTCAAACCTAAGAGAATTTTACTTAAGAAAAAGCCTGGAAAAAAAGAAATCTTCCAGTTCATTAGACAGAAACCCATCACAGAACTTGAAACAGCTCCTAAATTAAGATTTTTGTCAATTCTGTATATCTGGTGCTGCCAACTAGGGGTGTTCAGAATTACACACACACCAAAACAATCATTGCCTTTCGCTTATGTTTCAACAAAAGTAATGCTCACATGCTGCTAATTTACAGCCCAGTCTTCCAGCAGAACAAGGAGTTACCAATTTTATCTATCTTAATTTCCATCTTTAATTTCTGAAGCTACTTGCCATTACCAAAGCAATTTGACACAGGTATGGAATTCTCAAAGACACTAAAGTCTCTACCTGTCTCACAAAAAATAAACTAATGAGCAAAGACAAGCAGGAAGCAGCAAGAAAAAGCCTCCAGGGTGAGCCAAATGACATCGCCTTCACAAGGTAGAGAGAAAAAGGCTTTCATAAAGGGCTGGCTGTTTAAGGAGAAAAAATAAACTCCATTCTGACATATTTTAGATTAACCTTTCAGATGAAAGTATGTTTAATGCCTAGTCAACAGCTCATTTAAAAACAGAAACTAGTATTGACTGTTGTTAATATATGATGATGAAACGTTCTACAATCAAGAGCATCCCTCTAAGCTACTATACACACTCAAACTGGTATTGCCTCCCAACGAGCTACAGCTACAGAGAGGCTGCATGTTCTATGTCTGATCTCATCTCCTGTTACTCCTTCCTCACTCGTGCAGGATCTCACTCTCATGTTAGTTGGCTTTGTCTCTGTATTTGGAATAATCTTCATCTTCCTCCCAAGTCAAGAATCCCTTCCAAAAAAATCAAGAAGGACATACCCACATTCCTGTAGATGTCTATTGACAAACTATTCTGGCTTATCTAGCAGGCTGTGAGCAACCCAGAATGAACTGCTCTTTTTCCCTTCGATTCCAAGAGAACATCCATGTGTACCACCCTTACAGACAGCTGGAACCAAGCTCTTCACCAGTTTTCCCAAGATCTCTGACCAGAGGATAACAACTCACTAAAGGTGAACATCCTGCAATTAAAACTTCACATCTTACCCAGCTGAATGAGCTGATGGGTACTCAGAGAATAAAGTAAATAAATGGAAGGGAAAATTCGTTCCAAAGAGGATATGGCTTTTTGTATTCCAGGTCTGGATAAACAAAGATAAAACCTAAGAAAATACACGACAGCGTTATGCTGACAGTTTTCCTTCCAGGATGAGTCTGAAACAGTCTGACTTCAGAGCTCTCCAATTTCTTTGCATCTGTGAGGTGCCACACACCAGCACAGTTCCAAGTTCAGCTCAACTAACTTTCAGTACACAAGAATCATCCAATTTGAAGCTCCGTATGCCCTAACTAATCCCTGTGGTCAGCTGAGTCTGATACATTGAGGATTTGTTCAAGCCACTCCATGCTCAGACCCACAGCTCCAGGCATCAGCTTGGTTCAATGAACCCATGCTTTAAACACCCACATACAGTCTTTGCCAGGGCCTGAGCTTATTTGCTTCCACATGAGCTTCACGGCTTGAAGTTCTGGCTTTAACTTCTTAGCTTTTAAAGCACAATGCTGTTTCAAGCAACAGGATTCCCTACCAGAAGGGGCTGTTAGGGAATGTGATGTGCAAGAGCAGCCTTAGCTGCAGGGAGCATAAAATGCAATGTCATTTTGATGCTTAGGGGAGTAAGGAAGGGCTTAGGGCAGTAAGGAAGGCATGCAGCAATCTCACCACCCGGGATTTCAGGAGAGCAGACTTTGGTCTCCTCAGGTATCTGTCTGGTAGAGTATCAGGGGATAAAGCCCTGGAGGGAGGAAGGGCCCAAGAAAGTTGGATAATATTCAAGTATCACCTGCTCCAAGCTCAGAATTGATGCAACTCAACAAAGACGAAGTCAGGCAAAAATGCCGGGAGGCTTGCATGGATGAACAAGCTCTTGGACAAGCTCCAACACAAAAAGGAAGCCTACAGAAGGTGGAAGCAAGGACAGGTAGCCTGGGAGGAATACAGAGAAACTGAGCACACCGATCTGGTTAGGAAAGCCAAAGCCCTGACAGAATTAAATCTGGCTAGGAACATCAAGGGCAACTAGAAAAGCTTCTATAGGTATGTCAGTGGTAAAAGGAAGACTAGGGGAAATGTGGGCCCTTCTCCAGAAGGAAACAGGAGACCTGGATTCCTGGGACATGGAGACTACTGAGGTACTCAACAACCTTCACCAGCAGCCTCAGCCTTCACCAGCAAGTGATCCAGCCACACCACTCGTGTTGCAGAAGGCAAGGGCAGGGACTGGGAGAATGAAGAACCACCTACTGTAGGAGAAGATCAGGTTCAAGACCACCTAAGGAACCTGAAGGTGCACAAGTCTATGGGATGTGATGAGATGCATCCAGGGGTCCTGAATGAACTGGTAGCTGAAGTGGTTAAGCTGCTATCCATCATATTTGGGAAGTCATGGCAGTCTTGTTAAGTTCCTGCTGGCCGGAAAACGGGAAACATAACTCCCACTTTAAAAAAGGGGAAAAGGGAGGACCTGGGGAACTACAGGCCAGTCAGTCTCATCTTGGTTTCCTCCTGGAAACTATGCTGAGGTGCATGGACAATAGGGAAGTGGCTGGTGACAGGCAACATGGCTTCACTAAGGGCAAGTCATGCCTGACAAATCTGGTGGCTTTCTATGATGGGGTTATGGTGTTGGTGGATAAGGGAAGAGCAACTGACATCATCTACCTGGACTTGTGCAAAGCGTCTGACACTGTCCCACATGACATCCTTGTCTCTAAACTGGAGAGATGTGGATTTGACAGATAGATCAATAAGGGAAAAGGAATTGGCTGGGTGGTTGACAGCTCAAAGAGTTGTGGTCAATGCCTCAATGCCCAAGTGGAGACCAGTGATGAGCAGTGAAAACCATTCTATGATGATGACATTAGGAATTCCTTAGATCAGGCAGTGTTTTCAGTTTTAAGCCACAGAATCTCCAGCCAGTGGACTCCAGAGGTGATTTTCTCCCCCCCACATTCTAGGCACAGAACAAGTCTCCTGCTTCAGAAATGAAAGAAAAGAATCTGCATAGGTCCCTGGAAATGCAAAGCAGCAAAACCACTGTGTTACAAACCGTGCTCAAAGACAGTGCCTCACTTGCTCCTCTTAATTTGGCTTTTAGCACCCGATGCTGCTTTTCCCACTATTCATTACCACTAAAAGAAAAACTTGTGATTCATAAGAATTCTTAAGAAACATTTTTCTGGTTCCCCTGCAAAACTAACACAGCCAGATTTCCATAGGTTTTGTTTGCAGTGCTTTATGCACAGTCAGAGGTCAGAATTCTTAATCCTGCTATGTAAAGCCATAAGACAAAGGCAGAGCTGACTCTTGCACTTCGAGAGAAGTTTAAACCAGAAAATACTTTATTAGTACCCTAAGCACATTTGATAAGAAAATCATTTATGCACATTCTTCCTAGTCACTTTTCAGACCACTGCCTTCACATGTGATTATCTTTAAGAGCTAAAGGAATCAGTAACTGTCGCTACATAAACCTCCATATAATACTTTTCACTTGCTTCTGAATGTCGTTACAAATGTTTTTTTGACCACCATCCTAACAGCTTCTAGCTACTAGTTTCATAAATAAATCATTCTTCTCCCTGAAGTTTATCTGCTGACTAAAAATCATCAAGCTCAAAAAACAACCCCAAACCAGAAAACAACAAATAATTCCTAAATCCAATTCTTCTTACCTTGCTCATCAAGAAGCTTTTTTGTAAGATCTTCTGCCTCATCTCCACAGTCTAACTCCAGGGGATCATCATTAATATCCAGGTTCTCCAGCTCCAACTCCAAATCCTCACTCCCAGGTGCTTCCTTATTATCTTTGGCATCTTTTGAATCTATTTAAAAGTTAAGTAGAAATATTAAATTATTAAATACATGAGGGCATGATTAGAATACAGGAAGACTCAACGTTACTAAACCTGTGTCTCTTTACTGTCTTAGTCTTGTTAAAAGGAAACAGGCAAAGGATATCTACTTCTTGAGACTACACTGTCATCTGTCAGGTCTCAGTGGTTTGTGATCCTTCATATAGCTTTACTCCTACACCTGTGTCCTGGGTTCAGGTAAACCACGACAGCCTGAAAACTGCAAACATTTACCTACATTGGGGTTTCTAAGGATTGCCAACAGTTCTTAGTGCTTTGGTTTGCTCTGAACTGTACCTGGTACATCTTTAACGGATGACATGCATACATTCAAATGGAACAAGATATGCAGAAATGTAGCAATTTAAGTCCAAAAGTGCTTAAAATGGATAGTGAGGCCATCACATGGGAAGCGCAAGCAAAAAGAACTTGCATACTGGGAAGGTCAGATAGAAAAATACAACCTTCAAAATAGGATCAAAAACATTATTAAAAAATTGCCATTTTCAAAGATAAAACCCCTAAGTGAATGTTCGCACTGCATGCTCTTCATACCTCAACTGAAAACAGAACTAACTAAGCAAAGCAAACAAAGCTTTTACACAGACTGAGCAAAAAAAGCAAAAAGCAGAACAGGAGGAAGATACTGATGATGTGTTATATAGAAGGTCAAATAAAAATCATATTTTCCTTGAAAACTAATAATCTGAATCTCTAGATGAAGATTCTGAAAGGAATAGCTAATGTTTTTCTTGGACCACAACACTGGTCCACCAAAGAGCATTTTTTTCAAGAGATTACCAGCTACAGCATTTTGTTACTCTTTCAGGCCTCCTTCAAACCTCACTTGCAGACTATGCTTTACAAAAAAATAGCATTTTCAAGGCAAATAACCTACAAAAAAGTGACAACTTCTAAACAGTGCACACATTATATGGAAATAGCCAACTCACAAAGCAGGCAACCTGGTTAGAATCGGAGGGTAAACTGCTCTGGAATGGACCCTGGTGAGGTCCCTAGCTCAAACCTTTTGCTCAAAGTGGATAAGCAATGTATTGGCACCAAATTTCTCAGGTATTTTTTTGCAGTTGTCTTGAAAAATCTATTAAAACAGAGATTACAGTCTCCCTGAGTGAGCTGCTGCAACACCTTATTATCAGAATTTAGAAAATCAGAAAGAAGGCCATGAGCTATGAAGTTTAAATTCCCTTCACACCCAACACTGACCTACTGCACATGCAGTAGGTAATCATGTAGTCTCTGTCTTCTTTGGTATTTCATCAATGCCAAAACACTGCTTTGATGCAAATATGCATCTTCTGCTACACTCTGAGCCAGTGATGGCGAGTATTTTTTTATCCCACTATAACTAAAGTCTACCAATGCCTGGTTGTGAACCTGTGTCCAAAGTGAGGAACCCTCCAGACCTTTAAATCTATTGGAACTTTACACTGACAACAGTTAAGACACCATTAACAGTTCAGCGGAAAACACAGAATGAACACTAACGTCTTTCAAAGATGATAAACTTTCAGGTTTCTCACAGCAAAGTTAGTATTTACTGGCATTGGTTAATCTCCAATTATTTTAAACTTCAGCATTTATCAATATGAAAATGCACTGACTTTTTGTCTTCTTCAAACTAGCTGCAACCACTGACAATGCACCCTGCACTGAGAGAAAAGCATCAGAAGATAACGTTTGAAATAAGGTATAAATGCTGTAATTCCTAAAGCAGATTATATCCCAGATACAATACCTATCCTACAGTTTCTTCCCTAAAAACTCATCCAAACTGGTGTAGTGACTTGATCACCACAAATTATTTCATTAGAGACTCATTACTTTCATCAGATTTGCATATCTGTTGGACAAGACATCTTAAACACTCATTGATGCATTCTACCTCTTGATTCATCTTTGCCAGAATCCTTGTTCTGGGAACATTTTTCATTATCCTTAAACAAAATTGCTGGTACAAAAGCCTTTAAGTCGATGAGATTCTCATAGAAGTTTCTGGCATCTTCATCTTCCCAGATACCCCCCTCCAAGTCATATTCTCCAGGCTTTCCTGGTGTGAAAATATCAATGCCAGGTCCATGTTCTGCAGAAACAGTGAAACCACAAGAAAGTTATTTACACAAATCTTCTAAAGGGAGGCACCTTTAAGGATTAAAACCAAAATGCTTTTAGAAACATTTATTACCACCACTGTTTCAACTGAAATACTGCAATGTGTACTTTAAAATGCTTTTAACTACCCAATTGTAATATTAGATGCATCCATAAGTTATCTTAAAACTGTAGATTTTACATCGGTAGAAAACACAGTATCAGGGTAAAAGTCAAATCAAGTCAGTCAAGTGAAATCAAGCAGCACATTATGTGGTTTTAGAAAGGAAAGATGTAACAGGCTTTAACCACATTAGCATAGAAAGTAATCATGGAGTGTGATGAACTGCACCCCATGGTATTGCAAGAAGAGAAGTTTAAAAATAATAATTTTAAATTTAGAGGCATTCAAGAAATACTTTTTTAAAGCTCAAGATCACTTCAGACAAAAGGCGCACTCTACAACATCTCTGAATCTAAAATGTGAGAGTTATTAAAGCATTGAACAACTCTACCAGTTAACAGCTGCACTTCTTTGGAGGTCTGAGAGCCACCTGGTGATATGTCTGGCTTAACAATATGTTCCTGCTCAGAACATCATAACCCAAAGTAACTTCAAACCCATTTTTGAACAATATCAGATTTTAAAACTCTAACATATACAGTCCTTTAAATATTTTAAAATGCATTAAATTAAATGGAAATGATTACGTGAAAATAATTTTCCATTTATTCCTATATTACCTGAAACAAATCTAAAGGGGTATTACTCAAGTTACCATAATGGCATACGTAACATGGCATATACAACAGTTGTGGTTACATGTTAGGTTTAATTACTTTAATTAAAATAATAATGTAATATTCATTCACTGATATCTTTAAAGGGGAAAACCTAACTAAAAAGAAATCAATGGAAAGAACACATCAGTAAGAGGGTTTGGTTGGCTTTCTCACCACATCCAAACCCAGTATTCTCTACTTGCTTTAGAAGGCTTCCTACCCTCAGGTGCTGGTTTCTCTTGGGGAAGGTCAGGCATATTTTCATCCAAAAGATCAGCCAGAGACTGAGAGTTTGCCAACAGCTTCTGATACGACATTGCAAACTCCTCATACTGCTTGTGTCGATCTTCACTCAGCTCTCCTTTGGAGTGAAGGATGCGCCTACAAAATCAAAGTTACAGTAAGACAACCTTTCTTCTTAAAATCTACCTGAGCTGTGCTGAACTACTACCAATTTCTGTGAGCAGGGCTAACCTTCCCTCTTTGTGAGAATTCTAGTTTAGACCACAGTAGAAAAAATTGGAGCAACACAATTTTTCCTTCCAACCAACCATACTGAATTACTGACTTCAGTATCATTGAATTCAGTAGTTACAGAAGCAATAACTTCAGTGTCCAACAAGAAAAAGTAACTTATTTTGCAATGATTATCCTGTAATAGTCCTGCAGTATGAAAAAAGACTTTTGTAGTAAATTAAAACATTCAACTTAGATGAAAGCTGGATAAAAGTTGCTTTACATCTGTAACAATGCATTTCCATCATGTTCAAATGATTCAGTGGGCAGTCATTGCTAGAAGGCTCAGACAACTTGTATGTTAAAAGCAGCCTGTTCATTTCCTGACAAATCAAGTTATTTCAAGGCTATCAGTCCAAATGAAGAGCAGTTTGGGGTTTTTTTCCACTTGCTCTGTGTTTTCTTTTATGAAAATATCCATACTTATTTTATATTTCATTTTTAAAAGTGAAACCTGATCTCAAAAGCAAGTTGCATTTGAAGGAACATAATCACTGCTGACACATTTTCTTACCAAACTTCAATTAAGGCCATCTTGGATTTTAAACAAAAACATCAAGAACTTTCAGTAGTTTTAACCAAATATACAGAATAAGGTAATCTTTACTAGTACAAAGCCTGCCACAGAAGACTAATTAAAGACTGTTATCCTTGATTTTGGGATAACTAAGAATAAGCCGGTTGCCCATTACCAATGTTCCAGTTTCTCCTCATCTTGGGCTCCTGCTACTGCGAAGATACAAATAAGCTCAGATCAAACATGGGTTTTCAAAAGAGAAAGCTTTTCAAAGGACAGAATGAGCTTGCCTAGCAAGATTCCAATGTGTTTTACAGTAGCTTGAATAATGCTGGTAACATTGGACTAACCAGCTGTAACCACTGACAATGCACCCTGCAATGAGACGAGAGCATCAGAAGTTTGAAATAGGGTGCAAATGTCCTAATTCCTAAAGCAGATTGTATCATTACATTACCTTTAGGCTTTTATTAAGCAATAAGTATACTATCATGTTCTTGCCAAAAACCCCGAACACCTTATGGCATAAAAATTCCAGATCAGTTTAAGCAATGTAAGTTGACGGGTATCAATCTTGGCTTTTGCCAGTTCCAGGTTGACCGTAAAACTGAAGTCACCTTTATACACAAGACATTCGCAGGGTAAGCAACAAAATCCCTTATACCTGCTCAGAACCAAACCCTGGCATCAATGTCTTGCTAGAGGGCAAGAAGCTGTAGTTCTATTTCTTGTCCCTCTTACAAAGACACACCTATGTAACACGTATCACCTGCTCCTGCAAAGCAGAGCAAGAAAAATTAACTAATCAAATAACCCCTGACAATTTCTGAAGCACAGTAGTTCGGTTTGGATTCAGGAAACATGTGAAGTGCCCATTCACAGCCTTTGCATGGACACAGCTATCCACTGCATACTTACTGTGAGTTTAAAATATAACAGCAGCCTCAAACAGGAGCACTGAAGCTGTGCTGTTATTAAAAACCAAAAGAGCAAAGTGCTGTAACAACAGTACAAGAGCTTCAGTTCTCGGTTTCGGTTCCCAAAAGACAAGTGTTAACAAATTCAAGGAAGCTAAAGCATCCTGAGCAGATTTTAAAAGCACAAGTGATTTTTAATACGACTAAAAGTACAGCACACGGTACTTGTGTTATTGCCTGTCTCTTCAGAACTTCATGCAGTGCCACAATACAAGTTCAGCAGATTTTAAAACACATCCTTAATTTAGACCAAAGCAGTTCCCTTTCATATCTAACACTCATTTCTGAGAACTCCCAGAATTTTGGAATCGAGTGGTTCCTTCCAGTGACACAGCCTGCACAGTTTGCTGTGCCATTTAGTTGTGTAACCAAAAGACCACCAGGTTTTATTGTCAAAGCATAAATCAAGGTAGTTTTCCCAATTATCCACTTGCAGAAACCCTTGTGTCTAATAATGCTTTCATTCTACCTAAATGATTCAGTAGATAACACAATATTAAAGCACTGTTGAGGTTAGAATCCTATCACAGAATGGTTTGTGTTGGAAGGGACCTTAAAGCTCATCCAGTTCCCAGCCCCTGCCACGGGCAGGGACACCTTCCACTAGAGCAGGTTGCTCCAAGCCCCTGTGTCCAACCTGGCCTTGAACACTGCCAGGGATGGGGCAGCCACAGCTTCTCTGGGCACCCTGTGCCAGCACCTCACCATCCCTTTTAGTTAGCATATTAATTTTCAACTAATTCAATCAACCTGTAAAGCTTATTTCACACTCTCCTGACACAGATAAATTCAAGAGGTATCTACTTCACAAAAATATCATAACCTAAACATATGAAACTGTTGAGGCACAGGAAGGAACAGTTTGCTCCCTGTTCACTTCACTAGTTCTGGAATAACAGTGGGAATATAAACTGTGGCTATCAGCAAAGTAGATCAGGTTGCAAATATAGAGAGGACTCTTTTTTCCTCAATAGGTTATCACTTTTTCTTTTCTCTTTTTAAAACAACCAAAACCAACCACCCCAAACAACCAAAAAATAGCCCACAAAGAAATAAAAAGCAAGCAAGCAACCAACCACACAATCACAGTTTAGGAATATTTCGACAGCATTCACAACTTCTTAACTAGGCAAGTTTCTGCCCTGCACTTCCATAGCTGCATATGCCAAGTATCTGTTACAGACATGTTGTAAGCAAACAGAATTAGGCAGGAAATGTTGCTGATGTCTTGTTTCTTAAACAAAACTTATTCCCCAATTTTTATTAAACAGTAAACACCTTAAAGTTCAGATAAATAATAGGATTATCTTAATCCAGTGATAAATGATAGCTCTTCACTCTCCTGCCCCAAAACAAAGATTTACACCCAGTTGATAGGGATAATTCAGATCATGTGCATGAAGAGGTCTCTAGTCTGATCTACCCAAAGCGGGCTCAGTGATGAGATCATACCAGGCTCAGAGCTCTATCCAGTCATTTTTATCAAGTGTGCAAGCAAACATTAACATGTATTTCCCTCTCCCAGGTCACTTACATTCTTTCTTCTTGGCTTCTTCACATTCTTCCTATGTCTTGGAAATATTTTTCACTTTATTTCCTACTATACGAACTTTGTGACACACTCAGTGACATCCCAGCCAGAACCAATCATAATTGTGTATACAAGTATAAAAGTTTCTATTCACTAACTTAAAAAAAACCTCTAACCAAATAACTAGGTCAACAACTTACTTTAAAGTAAAAGATATCTGCCGAAATAATAGTAGCTCCCAAGTCAGTTGGTGGTCCTGTGAAATACACCACTTAACTGACTGAGACCAGGCAGGACTGCAGGAAAATACCTCTCAGCACAATGGATCCAAGTTCAAAGCCTTGGTTTGGGAACATCAAATGTTAATGTATTCCACACATATATTTGGCCCTGGATTGGTGTTCAGCTTTTTAGCTGAAATCTGGGCCTACACACACAGTAACATGTTCATTTCTATCTGCCTGGAATGCTTCCAAAAGGATTTAATAATGACAGTGTTTCAAGACCAGCAGTTGGGTTTAGGCTGGCTCCAATAATGACAACTCAGGATGCTTTAAAGAAAGGCAAACGATTATTAAACAATGTCATAATGGTAGAAATTACTCAGATCTCAAAGGTTTGTATACTCATACCCTTCAATATTAGTATTTCATAGAGACATTTAAGAGGATTTGAATCAAACTGTCTACAACCCCCAACATTTTAATATATATGAATTTGCCCACACTAAAATGTAAGGGATACTTAGTTAATCTAACCTCATTTTTCCTCCATACTGGTACACTAACAAAAACCAAGCCAAAGCCATTGTGGCATACGCTCCGTGTTGGGTAGAAAGGGAGAAATCAGACTGTGCCAGCTGGGAAAGGACAGTACCAGCTGGGGAAGGCGTGGTATTCTCAAGCTGCTAAGGGAACATCATGAAATTAACAGAGTTAAAAGAGTTAAAACTAAGGATCAGTCTCCTTTTTCTTTAAAGATATTGAAAGAGTCTCTTTGGGTTTTGCTATTTAAGTACTCAGAGCAAATTTTTAACTTCTTTCTTAGATACTCTGCAGAATACACTTCTACACACCGCTAACAGATATTGTTTGCAAACACTGCAACAAATCTGGGCATTTCATAAGCAAACTACTTTTTTTCTCCATAAATAAAAAGCAATATTTGAGTGTCACCTGTTTTGTCTTTCAATATTTTGTAGCTCCCTGTGGTCCCTTTTCAGGTGTTTGGTCAAAGATGTAAAGTATTCCTTCAACAAATTCTGGAAGGGCTGTTGTTTCTCTGGGCTAATTATCTCACTAGGAGGAAAGCTCAAGTTAAACTTCTCTGCAACAGTTTTGACTTTCCTTGGTACCAAACCAGCAATGTCATCTCCACAGTGCCGACAAAAGCTGATAACCACAGAAACGTGAGTGTGGGATTCTCGATCAGCGTTAATAATGTTTTTAAGCTGCTCATAGATCAAGGACAGACCTTCCTTGTCAGTGAAAATCCCAACTATTGTCAATTCTGCAATGAATCGCAGATCAGTTCTTAACTTGGTAATGTTGGGAGTTTTCTCTTCTTTCCTTGCTTCAAAATGTTTTTTCCAAGCCTGAAGTAAAGAAGGAGCAAAATCAGCATAGCGCTGGTGAAAGAGGGAACACAGGTGCACGGCGCAGTTCACATCTGATATTTTCAGTTTGGCTTCCACAATAGAAGCTACTGCTTCTGCAATGTATTTGCTTAAATTCAGGCTATTAAAGTCATGGGACAAGGAGTCCCTTTGTTGCTCTGTAATGGTTTTGAGCTTCTTAACAAAAGCTGTGTTCTTCTTCAGGCTGGAATCCAGTCTGCTAAAGAAGTTCTCCTCAGGGCGGTTGTCTGGTGCATTCTGGTTTTTGCTGCGAAGCTCTTTCCTCGCCTGATGGCGCTCCCAAGCCTCCTGATGGAGCTGATGGGCTTCCTCTTTTTCTCTAAGAGAGATAAAAGTGAGTCATTTTCATTACAGAACCTGATTTCAGATTAACAGTTCGAAGGAAAGAAAGGCTTAGTTGTAAACCTTTCAGTAGTTCTAAACACAATTTCCCCTTAATAGTCTGTTTTTAAATATTTAACAAGTTAATCCTAGAAAGCTAAAGCACCTGCTAAATAAACTTCGCTTCATGATTTTGCTTGTAACAAAGTGAAATTTACCAGGTATTTCTATGCAGAACATATTAATCCCAACAAACTTTGAGGTATCAACATAAAACTCCATTTACTCCAGACAAAGATGCAGTTTACAGAAGAGGACAACAATCTTTCTACAGGTTACTGAATTACAGAGTAAGGGGAAATCTTTTATTCCCAGACTACTGAAAAATCTTAAGCAGGTGAAATACATCTTCCCAGCTGGAATTTGGCTATGACATTGCCTGGCTCTTAGAAAATGATGTATTTCAAATGTAAGAATATCCAGAAACGGGCTTTATTGCTCTAAAGATGCTATCTTCAACACTGTAGTACCTTTTGACAACATACTAAGAAACTGTGTCTTGGTAATAGGGTCCCTCCTAACTGGCCTACAGAGATATCAAATCCCCATAGTAGAGATCAAAGTAACAGAGGTTAGAGGTGAAAATTCAGAACTACGTGGAAGTCACAAAGCATACTGTGCTAGCTATGTAGAATTTGTAATGATTTATACACCTTATTGTAAGTCAAACAGTTCATCTTTTATAATCCTGCCCACAACCCTGACAGCTGGACAACAGCATTGGGCACAATTAAACCATTAAGACAACTTACTTCAGTTGAGCAGCTGCTTCTTCCTGTTTCTTTTTCTCTTCCTCCTCTTGTTTCTTTTTCTCCTCTTCTTCAAGTTTCTTTTTTTCTTCTTCTTCTTTCTTCTTTTGTTCTTCCTCTGCCTTTACTTTATCCTCTTCTTTTTTCTTCCGCTCCTTGTCTTCCTTTTTTCTTTTATCCTCTTCCAGCTTTTTCTTTTTGTCATCAGGAACCTTTAGAGTCTCTCTCTTCATGCCAACCTTGACATCTTCTTTTGGCTTCTCCCTGGTGCTCACTGGCCGCCTTTCTGTAAATTCTTTTTCTTTATTATTTAAGGGAGATTCTTTTTCTTCCATATTTGGGGGCTTTTTGCGCTCAGCTGGCATTGTGTTACCCAGGCAAGCCTGCAGAACCACAGGAAAAGAAGTTCTTTTAACTTGTTGATATATTAGTCTCTTCCCAGCCCACTCATACTCACTTGATTCTTAATTAAGGTAACTCACAAATGTCTGACTTAAAAAAATAAAATACAGGTTTCAGGTAAGTTTTCTTGAGCTAAAGCAGGGACCTAGAACACATAAAAACTAATCCTTTTGCCAGTGTTACATTTTCAGCATGAATTGTGACGTAAAAGCACCTGAAGTTTCTACAACCAGGGGAATAAAAGATCTCAGCACACGAACAGAGTTCCATCTGACAAAACATCCAAGACTGATGAAAGCACATGCACCTGAACCTCACTGACCTTTCCACACATCTCCTAAGAATGCTCCCCCTTCCATTACCTCTACTTCGGATCACAGGATAGTGCACATTAGACGGGACCTCAAGTGCTTTAACCTCCTGCTGAAAGTAAGGTCAGCCATGAGGTCAGACAAGATTGCTCCAGGCTTGAAAATTGTTCTGGTTTCAGCTGAGATACAGTCAATTTTCTTCCTAGTAGTAGCTGGTGCAGTGCTGTGCTTTGGCTTTAGTCTGAGAATAAACTGTAACACACCAATGCTTTAGCTGTAGGTAGTTAGTGCTCTACTCTAAGTTAAGGACTTTTCAGTCTCTCATGCTCTGCCAGTGAGGAAGAGCAGAAGCTGGGAGGAAGCAGAAACAAGACACCTGACCCAAACTAGCCAAAGGGATATTCTACACCCTGCTTGGGAATGAGCTGGGCACAGGTCAGCAGGTGGTGAGCAATTGTACTGAGCATCACTTGACTCTCTTGGGTTTTATTCCTATTTGCTTTTATTATTATTATATTTTATTTCCATTATTAAACTGTTCTTATCTTAACCCACAGGTTTTACCTTTTTCCCCCCGATTCTCCACCCCATCCTACTGGGAAGAGCCGGGAAGGAGTAATAAGCAGCTGCCTGGTACTTAGTTGCCAGTTGGGGTTAAACCATAACAGAACTGCCAAGGAAGGAGACTGCAGCACCTCTCCAGCCAACCTGCTCCAGTGCCTGACTGTCCTCACTGTGACAAGGCATCATCTTGATCTCCTCTTTTCTCACCCCTCCCAAGATCTCCCCAATCACCTCGAACACTCTTCCATACAGCCCACGTACCAGCTGGCAGAGCACACTGTGCTAAGATGCACACACAAACCTTCCTGCCAGCAGAATGAATGGAAATAAAAGCAGAAAGGCTACAATTATCAGGAGTTATCAAAGGCTCCAGTTTATATCTCTTTCTACCCAACCAATGTTCTTCTGGGAACTTGTAGGAGCTAATTTAGCATCCTTGTGGTTTCTAGCCCTCTAAGTCTCAGTTTCGTTTGGCTCAGGATATAAATCACAACTTATAGTGACCAACAAAGAGTAAAATCACAGAACAATTTAGATAAATTGTTTAGATAAATTGAAGGAAACTGTGGAGGTCACCTAGTTCAAGTTCTTGCTCAAAGCAGTCCCAATCAAATCAGGGTTTGGCTAGCTAAGTTCTGAGTATCTCCAAGGACAGAGATGTAACAGCACTCTCTGTGCCCCTGTTCCAGAACCTCAATAACTACACTGTGAAAAAGCTTTTCCTAGTACCATGCTGGAATTTGCTATTCCCCATCTTGTGTCAGTTTCTTTTCATCCTATCCCTGTACAGCTTTGACAAGAATCCAGCTCCATCCCCTCCCATTAGGTTTTTGTAGACAGTAATAGGATCGTCTGCTCTCACAGATCAAGAACCCCAGTTCTCCAAGTCTCCTAATGATTTTGGTGGCCCTCCAATGGAGTTCTCCAGCCTGTCAATACCGTTCTCAGAACAGAGAATCCACAACTGGATGTGGTGTCTAGATGTAGATTTGTAAGCACCAATAGAGGGGAAGACTCACCTTCCCCAACCTGCTGGGTAACTCTTGTTACTACAGACTAGAATACAGCTGGCCTTAATGCAAGGGCATTCTGCTGACTCATGTCCAGGATCAGAGAGGGACAGACAGCACTGAAAGAGGCAGATACCACCATGTAAACCTTATTTACTTCAGGCTAAATCAAGTTCTATTTGCAGAAACCAACCTAATGTAGAGCGCTTCTAGGATTATTTTTAACTATTTTGAAAGCTATTTCTAGATAAGACATCACACTAAGGAATATCTCTGTTTCTAACGAAGTATTCTACATTCCCTCCCCTACCTCCCAAGCAATAAAACAGCAGATTCATAGACTGACTATCCCATATGGAAGGCTGTGTTACAAATTTAAGATGCTTCTCCAGGTCTTCTGAAGAAAAAGTTGCTTGCATAATTTCATAGGATATTCAGATATGGACACTGAGAACTAATCACTGGGAAACCTACTCAGGACTTGGCCTCTGACAGTAATTGGCAACGGCACCAATGAAGAAATGTTTCTGACACTGATTTATGGAAGCAAGACTAATCAAATCAGCATTGCTTAAACAAGTACTGGCAATTTTGGCTCCCTAATGAATGTCTGCAACTAAAAAACTTCACAGCTCAACATCTCAGAACTACTTGGATTTCAAAAACACTGATGTACATCATCTGAAAGCAGCGTTGTTATGAAATCAGTACTGATGGAACTGACAAAACCCAGAAAACTAAGCAGCTCCCAAAATTCCTTCATATTAAAGGTCTGAACTCATTTTTCTATCTCTGCAGGCCAGTTAGGTGGGACCTGTTCCTCAGATACATCTGGGAGGTGCAAAGCCTCTAAGTGTTCTGTTTCAAACTCAACAATAACTATTTATTAATCTTTTCTCACTACAAATCCACACTGGAAATTCCATCAATTTGAGATACCTAAGCTCGCTCTCCCACCATTTCTAACAAAATGGGTTTGAAAGGAAAGCTTTTAGCATTCGAACATCAGATTATCTTACTAGTAAGATTAAATACATGAGAACACTGTATGAGACTGAAGGGGGCCTACAAGGATGCTGGGGAGGGACTCTTCATTAGGGACTCTAGTGGCAGGACAAGGGGTAATGGCTTTAAACTTAAACAGGGGACCTTTAGGTTAGATATAAGGAAGAAGTTCTTCACAGTGAGGGTGGTGAGGCACTGGAATAGGTTGCCCAAGGAAGTTGTGAATGCTCCATCCCTGGAGGTGTTCAAAGCCAGGCTGGACAGAGCCTTGGGCAACATAGTTTAGTGTGTGGTGTCCCTGCTCATGGCAGGGGGGTTGGAACTAGATGATCTTAAGGTCCTTTCCAACCCTAACTATTCTATGATTCTATAATTGTACTAAAATGTCTTTCACCAAGAAATCTATTAAACAAACAAAAACACCCCCCCCCCATTTATTAAAAAAATAATAATTTTAGATTCTAAAAGACAATAAATTGGGAGTGAAGTTCAAAAGAAAAACAAAGGAGAAAAGGGTTGATTGGTTAAAGAATGCTGGAAAGACATGTCACAGTTCCAATGCTCCAGCTTTTATCTTTGTCCTTCCCCTCTTGTTAGTAGGGAAATTCTATTACAATTTGGAAAAAACAAAACTAAACCAAGTATCCAGCTACACATGTAACTTCTAACAACGTGGTCACTTACCAAAACCATTACAGTACTCAAACTCTTATTAAATTTAGGAACTCGGAATGCTGTTTTAAAGACATATCTGACATTTGCTTGTATAAAACCAAAATAGAGAAGATGGTATAAACAGAAAAGCAATGGAGCATAATAAAGTACATTGTGATTTCCACCACAAGGCAGTATTATCCATGTCTCCCCCATGAACACTGGTGACCAAAACCACCCCACAATCTAGTTTATAATAGATTTCTGTCCCGTATCACAGAATGCCAGTGTTACAGTGCTGCTCACTACTTGCTATGTACACAACTCCTTATCTCACAAACCCTTCTGATAAGGTTGCCAGCTCATTTATGTGTACCCACCACGAACGGCAGGAGGTGCAGTTGGTGCCTCCAGACTGGTTCACTGGGCAGCACACGAGTGCTGGCCAACAGCACGGCCAGAAAACAACTGTCCACTGAGCTGACGCTGTCACCCTTCCCTCAGCAAGAATGGTAACTTAACCTTGGTACTTTGCCTCAGCTGTCAGTTATCATCAGATCTGCAGAACATCTAGACCTTCAAAGCATCTGCTGAATTTGGCCAAAAGGTTCAAAAGTTGTGGGAAGCAGATTAAAATGGAAACAGACAGGCAGCGTGCTTGCCTGGGTCTCATTTCCACAGGCAAGAAGGCTGAAGATACACAGTTTGGGCCAGATTAAGGAACGGTAAGGAAACATTAAGAGAAACTTAAGCATTAAGAGAACTTGTACTTAATAGCTAACGTTTATGTGAATGCAATGATGAAAAGGCACAATGATGACATGAACTTCATAATGTGATAGAGAGGAAGAACAGGCACTGACAGCTAAAAACGAGAAAGGACAGAAAGAGACACAAGACAAGGGTCCACATTCATTTGGACTCTTGGCAGTTCATTTCCATAGTGACATTCAGATGCCTTTACACTCTTATCTTCTTGGTTTCATCGCTTACACATACTGTTTTCCCAGAGAAAACAATTTCTCTTGATTTTTCACTACGTGACCTATCTTAACTCAACTCTAGTTAAGAAATCTTTTATTACTCCTGAATTTCAGGTTCCTGGAATTTGAAAACCTGATTGGATCAGGTTAATGAAACTCTAGGCTCAGAAACTTAAGAAACAGGTCTTGCAATACATGCAATGTTTCAGAAAAAAAACCCATCTATATATTTACTCTAAAGGAAACCAAAGATTCATATGAGGTATTCAGCATTATTAATCTAGACACCATCCAGAATAAAAGGACAACTATCAATACCTTGGCCTGGTATGCTTACATCCCCTCAAATCAATAAAAACAGGTTATTGTCACAGATAATAAACCAGAATCTCAATCCTTGCAAACACAAATATGGGAGGGAGAAATTACACTAAGCACACTGAGATTTTTCACATTCTTTTTTACTGCTACTGCAAATTAAATCAATCGCATAAACATTCTTTATACAGCTACAAAAGAGATAAAGGAAATAAAGAATGTAGGCAAAATGTCCCACTTCTGAGCAGCTGAAAAACCTCAAAGAGCAACAAACTGCTCCATTGCTAGAAATTACACCACTAGAAAAACAAAAATTCCAAGAATTGAAATGCAATTAAGGTTTCTGTTAAAGGAAGGGAAGGGTTATAAGAAAAATACCATGGTCAATCAGTAGAAAACGAACTTAAACACAAGTTTTGAAAGATGAGACGTGGAGCAGGTCAGGAAATCATAGCGCAGAGCAAAGAGACCCCTCTACACAGTGCCCAACCAGCCGGGCAGTTTTACTTTCGGTACGCCTCACAGAAGGTGCTTTGCTGTCAGATCTGCAGGAGCACGCTTCCCACTGGGGAAGAGGCCTACAGGCAGAACACTGACTGTATGCGGAGCGAAACACTTCCCAGCTAACAGCTCGCCCCTCACGCCAGCCCGCACCCGCGGGCTCCCTCACACCCCGGCCACCTCCCGGGCTCTGCCC
>NW_009930536.1:0-70507 GCF_000696875.1 Nestor notabilis
GGGGTGGGGGGAGGGAGGGAGGGAGGAATAAAACTAGCACGCATAGAAATCACTGCTTATTAGTAACAAATAAGCATTTTGAAATGGAAAACCAGGAAAGCCACTTCGGCAAGGTCTAAGAGAAATCTGCTTGGAGAATAACATAGCTAACAAGTCATGTACTTCCTGATGCTTTCTCTAGAGTGACAAAACCTGCACAATTAAGTACAATTACATAGAGAAGAGGTGTGATTTTGCTAATACATGTTTTGATGGAGCTGTGCAATGTCAGACGGTGCGGATGTAGTGGAGGGCCTTCCAGCACACCCAGTGGAAGTTTTAACGGAAGAACTAGATTTTCCTTGCACTACAAATGGAAGACAAGCTCCACAGGAAAATAGGAAAACAGATCAGTTTGAAGCTGGCTCCTCATTGAACTTTCACAACTTGATTTCTGGTTTTGTGTTTCTCAAGCAGCAGAAGTGTTTCAAGTCCATGCCACACGTTATGTGGTTTATGATTGAGACAGAGCGTGGATCTATTACCTTATATGAGAAATTAATTATTTGGGAATGACTGCAGTGAATAACATGAGCAGAATTTGCTTTACTGCCTCAGCATACCTGAGCTAGCAAATCTATTATGGATATGTCTAATTCCATGAAGACAAACAATTTCATAGTGATCATTAACATAGGTTGTAAATGCTATATATGCAACCCTGTAGAAGTTCTTACAGGCATGGAAGAAACCCATTACAGCTTATATGGAATATAATACACAAATGCAACCTCTTCATTGTACTGTCTACAAAGAGTGAAGCAGAAGCATTGATGCAATCAGAAAACGCATTTCAGATTTGCAGAAACACAACAAGTTCGTGTAATTCAGTACATATGTAACCCTAGGGTAAGTCTGTCAGCATAATAAGGATTTTCACAAATATATGAGTGCTGCCTCAAGGCATTCGGAAACACCTTCTCCCTGCTAGCTCCTAACAGTACCTGGGAGTGCAATGAAATGGAAGCTGTGTTCTGCATGATCTCCTTTGCCATACACTGACAGTGACCCTGATCCTGCAAATGCTTACATACATGCTCAGAATTTCTATCAATTATAAACAGTCCCACTGCTTGTGTGAGGCAAGTAAAACGTCACACAAGTTTTGGCAGAAGTGGAAATCATGCCTCTTTAGCGTTACCACCTAATTGCTGGTGGGTTAGATATGGGTCGGGTCCTTTGGCATTTTACAATACAGAAGAATATGAGGTGAAAACAAATTGCAGAATCTATATTTGAATCATAAAATTAAGACCAGCCACAATGCCTTCACTAAGCAGTAAAGACTTCTCAGAAAAAGGTTTTATAAAAAGGAAAGCAATTAATAGGAGAGAAAAAAAATCCAACTAGCACTGCCTAATTAAAACAGATCAGGTCACACTTTCCTCTGCTTCTTTATGGATACAAAGCTGTATAACACAGACAGAAGTAAATGCAGGGTAATTATTGGCCTTATTCTCAATTGTGTTCTCTGGCAGACCCAAATCATTTCAGCATGATCTCTTTCTGCTTTTTCCAACACAGTCATGGGCTTGGAGACCATATTTGGCAAAGGTGAGAAAGAAAGGAATGTAAAAAAGTGCAAAGGGAGTGGTTTACTTCATAAAGCAGTTACGTTTCTCCCCTTCTTTTTCTCCTTTTACAGTCTCTCCGGCCCATGCTACTGACAGAAAATGATGTGGCTGAAAAACTGGGCTGGGTTTTAGGGGTTCACTTTTGAGCTCTGGAGCAGACTTTTTGTATGATGGCAAGTCACTAGATATTACACCAGGACAAGCTAGTAAATCACCATATGAATAATTTTGTTCACACAGATACCATTACAAAAACCTCCGAACATGTGGAAGAAATCTTTGGTATTTCCTACTTGCAAAATATTTTAAGAATGACATCATGATTGGAAGTAATTAATAGCATCATGCAAGAAGAAAGAGCAAATCTGGCACACATTCTGATGCTCAAACATGATACAAGGCAAACAGGTGTGCAAACTGAAAAGCAAGAAAAAAATGGCAGAGTTTCTCAAGTTTCTCTTTTAGTCCACGAATATAACTTCTTTCTAGAGAACCAGACAAAATTAATGGAAAATATCTGGCTAATGAGAGAAAAGAGCCATGAGAATGCTCAGATCCTAAGAGTATTATTGCAAAGATTAAAAAAAATAGCCTTAATGACTACATAAGGAGAAAAAGCAGATGAAATTATAAAGGCAAGGAAGTTTTGAGTTGATGCGATTCAATTTCTAGAAACAATGAGGGCTTTTCAGTTTGCCAAATGAATTAGTAAATGAATATAGGATCACTGAGTTTTCCAGGCCTCTGGAGAAAAATTAGTGGGACTGGCTGGTACTGGCATTTGTTAAAAACTGTTTGGGGATTCTGATGGAAGCACAAATAATTGCTCTCTATTTTCAAGGGTAAACAAAAGAAATAGGAATAGACGGAATTCATAAATGTCAAACAGCATTACCTCTGCTGTGTCGCAGGTTTAATGTCTATTTAATATGGTGTGAGAGACCTAGCCAGTTTCAATGAGTCTTACAAACTCGCAATTTGTCATGGATGGGCTACAGCATGGGGATCACTGACCTGGAGGAGGTTTTTTTCAAGGAGGATCATTTCTTTTTTCATTTGAGTTGCCACAGTACTGTAGAACAAGCCTAGAGTCATGGCATCATTCTGAATCCACAAGGTACTTCCCAAGCAGTGCTTTCTGAACCCTCTCTTCCATTTGGGAAAAGGGGTCTTGAGCACTTGGGACCCAACTGCCCTTTCCTTTTAAGAAAGTTACAGGTGATCACATCTCTATTTGAGGGGGGAGGTAGGGAGCTAAGAAAAAAAACCCAAACAAATTAGGTGGTTCTGCTACTTGCGTTCTGTACGTTTGAAACTACAACTGGGCTCAAACTAAAGTTACAAAACACATGCAAAGGAAGGAGACCAAGGTAACTGCTGAAAAGGGCATCTCAGAACAGGAAAGAATTGATCTCCAGAAATAAGCTGTCCTGGGTTCAGCTACAGCAGTCATTTTTCTCCTTCTTAGTAGCTGGTGCAGTGCTGTGGTTTCGACTTTCAGCTTGGGAACAACACTGATAACACCCATGTTTTTAGTTGTTGCTCAGTAATGTTTACTCCGACCAAGGACTTTCTCAGTCTCATGCTCTGCTGGTGAGGAGGGGAAGCCGGGAGGAAGCAGAGACAGGACACCTGACCCAAACTGGCCAAAGGGCTATTCCATACCACAGCACGTCATGCCCAGTATATAAACTGGGGGGAGTTACCCGGAAGGCCCAGATCGCTGCTCGGGTCGGGCTGGGTATCAGTTGGTAGGTGGTGAGCAGTTGTGTCCTCTCCCCTTGTTATTTCTCTTATCATTATTATTATTGGTGGTAGCAGCAGTGGTTTGTATTATACCTTAGTTACTGGAGTGCTGTTATCTCAACCCGTGGGAGTTACATTCCTCCGATTCTCCTCCCCATCCCTCCGGGAGCGGGGGGAGGAAGAAGCAGGGGGAGCGAACAAGTGGCTGCGTGGTTCCGAGTTACCGGCTGGGCTTGAACCGCGACACAAGCAGAGAGGGAAACTGCAAGGTTCATTGAGCACCATTCAGAAACATCAAATTCTCCTTTCAACTGCAATAACTCCCATGTAATTTGTGGGATTAGTCCTCCTGACACAATTTCTTTCCATAGACCAAATTTCCTTCTTTCTTACTTCACTGTGCACAGGCCTTCATACGTAACAACTCCATCACCAAGTTGTCAAAAACCTCTCTGCCTCTGTGTAACATTAGCAATGCATATTTCTCTGTAAGAGATAAATCACAGATCTCTCTGTGCTCCTGAGAGCTCCTTGCTTGCTGACATAACTATTCTCAGTTTCACATTTCCCTGAAAGTAAGGCTGAGTAAAAAAGGGTCTTCTGTTTTTCTGGCAATTAACTTCGTAAACAGAAAACCACAAGAACTTTGTCTTTGATACTTGTTCTTTTTACAGCAGTCACTTAATATCAGCACATTCAATTTCCACATGAACAATGAGGAAGTTTGGGCTTATACCAGTTGATACATGAACAGATGAAAGCATGAAAGGAAGAGAAACTAAATAGATGACACTCACGAAGTACAGCAATGAATGCCACATGTATTCTGTTATGCAAAACCTTGTAAGGCTGAATATGTGAAGGGTCTCATTTTGCCAAGCAGTATTTGAGGAGTTCCTCCCTGGATTTCTTTCATTCCAGACAGCCTGGGTAAATGTGGGCAAGACAGTGCAGGAGTGAGAACATATATGCAGATACTGTATTACGATACTGCTTTAACATGTTCTGCAATGAATGCGATTTGCAACTGCTAAGGAAACATAGTAGTGTTTTTCACTGGGGACTGATAAAAGAATTGACAGCACAAAGAGAATCTGAAAGGCAGATCTTGTTGCTTGTCCAACTGATAAGGTGTTTTAGAGGAATCTTTTATACAAAAAATACAGTAAGTGACAAAAATTTTGAAGATTTCTTACTCTCTGAGAAGAGAATGAATATAGAAATCACGTAAGAAAAAATCAAAGATGCTATTATTTTTAAAATTAATAATTAGGTTCTCTTTGCGTCTTCCTATTCCAGAGCAATTTTCAGAACAAAATGCAGAAAACTCCTTATATTATGAATTCATTTTTTCAATGAAATACCACAACTGTTAGAATAAATACACCTCTTCTTCTAGGTGCAACTGAAAAGAAACCATTTCAGCTGTCATACTGTAAGAAAGGTCATTAGGCCTAACCTACTGGGTTTACTTTACAGCATTATCATGACAACCTATTCCAAGATGACCACAACAGAGGTATGTCCTTTTTTTCCACCAGTCCTTTACAGTCCACATAGCAAATACACTGACATTTCTTTCACTTTATAGGACAACCTTTTAGGAACTTCCCAAAACCTTGTGTAACCCCTTTTTAAAATTAGCACCGTGGACATGAAGATATAATTTGTCCTCATACTGCCCTGTTCTGCTTCAAAAGCTGTATAATATGAAAATATTGTTTAATAACAGGCTCTAAAGCTCCCCACAACTAGGATGACATAAACCTTGTACAACAGAATTACCATCTCTCCTTATTGGCTTTCATATCATAAGACAGGAGCTCATTGCAGCTTTATAAGCCCACAATCCCTGGCTATAGGAGCATCCTGCAAAGGCTGTTCCAATCAAGAGGAATTCTGCTGGGATCTGATACTGCTTTAAATTTTGCTGAAGTCCAAACTAGCTTCAGTGCAGAAGCTGTGGTATTAGGTGACATTGCCCAACATCACCTGCCCAGAAGTCTAAACTGCACACATTTGTGGATTTTGTGAGCTACATTTGACCATGAGTTTGAAAATCTTGAATGATTTCATCTGCATTTACAACTGGGCCAACCTAAAATTGTTAGGAAAAAGCACTGTTTTATCATCATTGTAGTATCTACCAACAAGAAGCAATGGAAATGAAGCAGTAGATTCAAAGAAAATATTCAGTTACTACACGAAGACAAGCCTTGGCACATCCTAAGACAGAGAATGGTGTTTTTATTGTGGGGTGGTTCTGATATTTTTAAAGGTACAATACCAGCTAAGTTCAATGATAGAACATAGTGGATGAACTTGAAGCAGGCAGCTTCAAGCACAATCCCATTTACAGAGCAAACCAACATGTGCAGCTCCAGGCTGCATTTTCATGTTGCAAAGGGTTTTGCGACAAATCCCAGCTTTCCTTCTGGCATTTGCTTTTGACTTCGGGTTCCAGGGCACCTGTCCTGTGACTGTTCAAAAGGTTGCGCTGTAAATTGTCTTAGAGAAGTTTTTGAAGAACACAAATACAGGTTTTAAGCCACATCAGCCCGTCTATATAACAGAAAGAGCCTGCAGACAAATTAGATTTGTTGGCACAAGTTCAGAGTAGCGAGCTACAGTGCTGAGGGTGCAGTGCCATGAAGTCAGGACTGCTGCCAAACTCTGGGCATTGTGAAAGCAGGGCCTCAGCTGACAGAAATCAATGTGTGTAAATTCAGCTGTCAGCCACTGAAATTACTGCACCTCTTCTCTCACACAGCACCATAATTTAATTAAGTGTTGATGTGTTTTGGGTGGAAGCCCCTCAGCAGCACTGTTTCTGAATAAGCCATTTCATTTATAAAGGGTATGGGAACAGAGGCCTCTCCCATGTTAGAGAAATATTTTGGAACTGAATCTGCATTCCACTTACTATTGCTTTCATAGTAGTTGGATTTAAACTCAAAGGGGGTAGGGGGGGAAGACATCACAAATTATATTCCTGTAACTCATTAAGGGTGATCACAAAATGAGTGCACAAACTATTACCAAATCTCCCAATATTGGGGGTTCACTATTTTGTTTTGCCTCTGCTGCCCAGGTTCATAGAAGGGCAAATGTGCCTCAGTCTTTGCTTGCTATGTGTAAGATGGCCCCTGGTTGGCAGAGGAAGAACAGTAAACTGTTGCTAACTGATCTGTCTTTTTTTTTTCTTCTGATTAAAATTGTATTTTGTATCTCAGCAAGCCACTGGAGCAGATTAAAACATTGCGTGAACAAATCAAGACGCAGATTTATAGCTACTTCATTATACACTTCTTCCTCTAAAAAAAAAGAGAAGCCACCCCCTCTCCTCCTTGTATCTATCTTAGAATCTTTATGGTATCAAACACTGGCCAAACAAACATGGCAGTGAGATTTCTTCTGGATGAGGTCATTCTGAAGTAAGGTCTTTTTTCTCCCTCTACAGGCATTTATGTACTGTCCTCAGAATTTGGCCATGATATTCTAGATAAAATTATCCCTTTCCCAGTCTTTAGTATCTTCTCCATTTTCATTTTTAAGTCAGGGCTGGGAGGAAAGCCACATCACTGCAGAAGAGCTAACAGATTTCTTGGATTCTAATCAAAATGCTGTTTTGTAACTTTTTTTGCTATGGTTTGGATCCATTTTACCCCTTGAACTGCCAACATAGTTGGAGTTTTCGGGGTGTTTTCAGGAGTCATTTTTATAAGAGTATAAAGTGACTTCTCTAGTAGTTATTCCTAGTTTTGAGAAAATCCAGGCAGCTCTTTCTGGAACGCAGAATAAGGTAGCATTGCAAGAATTTGGTTTAAAAAATAAATGTAGTCCCCAACAATAACAAAAGATAATATCAACACAGGTTTCTTGGCCTTGCTTTGGATAGGCTGGTCTCAAGTAAGAAGATAGCATGGTCTATATGGTGATTAAATTGCGTATTAACAGTACTGGCACATGCTTTGTACTGCATATAATAGCAGGCATGGCAGACAGGGATTGAAGAACCATAAGAAGCAGGTTTTGAACAAGCACTAGTTATATAGACTGGTTTAGAACTTGAATTGGAAAGCAAAAAGAGATTATCAACAGTGGTGAAGTTATTCTGATTAAGAAAAAGGTAAAAGGAGAGTAGACCAAACCACCAACAACATACCTTAAAAGATTTCTCTCATTAGAAGACATCCTCTGCTTGCATATTTCTGTAAACAGAAGTGAACAGTCAATGCAGACAAAGAACCCCAAATATTTAACTTAGTCATCATTACTTTTTCTAAATAAATAAATAAATAAATAAAGTGATCAGCAATAAAAGACATTATTACTCAAATCAGCTTAGCTTTTTAGACATCTTCTACTGAATTGCACAATAGCCCACATTCATGAGGAAAAGATGCTCCACAAGGGCAGAAGGATTGAAGCCAAGAATGAGGGACTGAGTTCTAAGGGGAGTGGTGGGTGTGAATTTAGAGAAGTCATTTAGCTCTCACTGTCTCATCACTCCCACTTGCGGAGCACTGGCCTGCCCCACAGGTGCTGTGAGGCTCCCTTAGTGTTTGGTAGAAATACTGCCATTTTCAGCTGAAAGGCACTACTAAAAATATTTTTGTTTCCATAGCAACAGATTGTGAAATACAATAGTATGGCTCTTTGCAGGCTATTGCTGAAAGATCAGAGATGAGAATACTTGTACCTCAACCGCTACAGCTGCAATGGAGCAATGGACCCACAAAAGCCATTGCTATTTATATAACCATATCTTCCTATGTTTTGTACCTTTGTGCAAATGTCCTTATTCTTTCAGTGCAAAATTCCAAAGACAAGCTTTCCATGACCGAAGAATAACAGCAGCAACAGTACCTGCTACAGTATATAAGACTTCTGCTTCCATAGGTTTCAGATTAGTTACCAAAATGTGAACTCATTAATTTTAATACGACACCAAGCACCTTTAGAGCTGTATCAGTATTTAAACTTGAACTATATCAATATCTTAAGCTACAGAGAGGCTGCCCTGATTGACTTCAATAACAGTATTGTTATCATTGCTTGGGGTAAAAGAGTTCATAAATATGCACCCACAGACATTCATAACCACTCTCCAAAATAAAAGTTGAATGTTTTAAAACTGAACACTCTGTAGCCCTTGGTGTTGTAGACTGGGGTTTAGTGGGAATTGCTAGGAGAAAAGCCATTATTGGAATCTGAGCATTATCATTTGACAGCCTGAATGGATGTTAGGGCTAACTTTCAATCCTATTCTTGAAACTCTTTGCATAAAATCTAGAAATAAACTAGAATATCTTCTTGGCCTTCATAAAAGCTGTGCTTGCTCATTATCTCTAACTTGAACAAATGTAGGTTGTGATATATTATTTCTGAGCGAATAGCGTAGCTAGAAGATAATTTAAGGAAGCTGGCTTCCAGTCCTTTGCTCTAAGTTATCCAATTTTAATCTCTAAAATTGGTCAATCTGCCAAGGCTTCATGTAAAAACAAAGGCAGAATATTGCTAAATGAGGACATTTCATGGGAGTTTATACTTTAAGGATTAAAACAAGAGTCCATTTGAATTCAAGTGCATCCACTGTTTATTCTTTGTGTGGAGTGACTACATGCAGAAAGAGATTCAGTTTACATTATTGTTAGTGTGGCTGGAATGAAATAACTGTGAGCAAAGCCAGTGTGCCTTGTTCAGCTATTCAAGAACTAACATTCAGCAAATCTTTCTTGAAATTTCTAATTGGTATCTCATGCTAATGTAATTAAATCAGCTTCAAACACTCAGTTGCCAATTTGTTTGAAGTACAGTAGAACACAGAGGCATTGCCAGGGAGAAGATGCAGAGATCATAATCACCAGTGGAGAATAAAGTCATGGGAAAAGCCAGCAGCAGCAGAACGATTCTCAGGTCACCATCAACTGACCCTGACTTCTCTCCGATCATCACTCCAACAAAGAATGAACTTTGATGAGACCAGATGAGCTCAGCAGTGACCAGACAAGTTCAGCACTGTCATTAGCAGGCAACAATCCAGCACTACTCACCATCCCTCCTGCCCTGAGAGACTGTTACAAGAGATGGAGCCTAACATCATGGACTGAATGAATTCAGCAAACTTTATAGGGATGGCCCATGAACTAAGGAATAATATCTGTCTCTTTATATATGTATGTGTGTATATATTATAATCTATATGAGACAAAAAGTGACGGTATAATGAAAAATGTGGGATCTGCGCATGACGCGAATGGCATGGAATAAGGGGTGGATACTGTCCTGGGTTCAGCTGTAAAAATTATTTTTCTCCTTCTTAGTAGCTGGTGCAGTGCTGTGGTTTCAACTTTAGTCTCAGAACAACGCTGATAACACATCGATGTTTTTAGTTGTTGCTAAATAATGCTTACTCTGATCAAGGACTTTTCAGTCTCACGCTCTGCTGGTGAGGAGGGGCACAAGAAGCCAGGAGGGAGCAGAGACAGGACACCTGACCCAAACTGGCCAAAGGGCTATTCCATACCACAGCATGTCATGCCCAGTATAGAAACTGGGGGGAGTTACCCGGAAGGCCCAGATCTCTGCTCAGGTCGGGCTGGGTATCAGCCGGCATGTGGTGAGCGGTTGTATCCTCTCCCCTTGTTATTTCTCTTATCATTATTATTATTGGTGGTAGCAGTAGTGGTTTGTATTATACCTTAGTTACTGGAGTGCTCTTACTTCAACCCGTGGGAGTTAAACTCCTCCGATGCTCCTCCCCATCCCTCCGGGAGCGGGGGACGGGAGGAAAGTGGGGAGTGATCGAGCAGCTGCGTGGTTCTGAGTTACCGGCTGGGCTTAAACCACGACACTTTATCACTTAACAGCTGATGTTTATAACAACATGAAAGCTCTATGACTGTACTGACACACAGAGAGGTTAATGACAATTGGTCCCTGTGAAGACTCCAAGTCCAATTATTTTGGTTCTTTTGTCAGGTCAAAAGTTCTGGAATTCAGTATCCAAAGTTCAGAGCCAAAGTCCACAGCTGAGTTCTCAAATAAAAATGTGTGCCTTCTCAAAATTATCTAATAATTCTGTGATTTTAGGAAAAGTTTTCTTTAAAAAACAAGTGAACAAACAGTATATCCAGCTTTGACACAGCAAAGCAGATGAGGAAGGACCTGAAATGGGTGGGTGCAGATGGAATGTAAGATTTTATCATTAAAAATCAGTTACAATATACATGTGTAGATACAAAAGAGGAATCCTATAGGGACAGTAAGTACATACCTGTAATCTACTATCAGTACACATTTTCTGGTCTCGCAAAACTCTGTTAGTGTCCTACTATAGCTTTCAGTAACTCACATTCACCAAAGCACTTAATTATGTGATTTCAATGGGACATAAGCACATACTTAGAGTTAAGCCCATGTAAATCCTTTAGTGGAAAGGGATAAACCTAAGCATATGCTTAAATGCTTATTGAATTGCAACCTACACTCCTTTGGTGTTTTGCCCATTCTGCAGGGTTAATGTCACAGTCTGTTTCCTTCTACAAGCGATACAGTGTTTATCTGTATAAAATACCTCTCCACTGAAGATGGATATACCAACATCAGGTATTTAAAAAAAAGTAAGAGAATGAAGTACATGTTTTAAGAATTGTTTTTTCAACTTGACATCACCTAATCAAAGCAGAAGTCCAATACAGAAGAATATATTGCTTTCCCCCATAAATGGAGAGTATCAATGACCACATCTTGCTGTGAAGTACACCTTCCCCTTTCTTCTATTTCCTTCTGTGTTAATCATAGAATCATAGAATAGCTAGGGTTGGAAAGGACCTTAAGATCATCTAGTTCCAACCCCCCTGCCATGAGCAGGGACACCACACACTAAACTATGTCACCCAAGGCTCTGTCCAGCCTGGCCTTGAACACCTCCAGGGTTGGAGTATCCTGGGCTGTATCAAAAGAAGCATGACCAGCAGGTCAAAGGAGGTGATCCTGCCCCTCTACTCTGCTCTTGTGAGACCCCACTTGGAGTATTGTGCACAGTTCTGGTGTCCTCAACATAAAAAGGACATGGAGCTGCTGGAGCAAGTCCAGAGGAGGCCACGAGGATGGTAAGAGGGCTGGAGCACCTCCCATATGAAGACAGGCTGAGAAAGTTGGGGCTGTTCAGCCTGGAGAAGAGAAGGCTGTGTGGAGACCTCATAGCAGCCTTCCAGTATCTGGAGGGGGCCTAGAAGGATGCTGGGGAGGGACTCTTCATCAGGGACTCTAGTGGTAGGACAAGGGGTAATGGCTTTAAACTTAAACAGGGGAACTTTAGGTTAGATATAAGGAAGAAGTTCTTCACAGTGAGGATGGTGAGGCGCTGGAATGGGTTGCCCAAGGAAGTTGTGAATCACCAGTTATTTTTCTGTATGAGAACAGGGAAGACCTTCCTCAACATCTGACCTAAACTGATTTTTGACCTCAGAACAAGGTCAGCATCTTGAGGCACATTCCTCCTGTCCTTCACATCTTACTAACTCTGTTGAAGGAATTACTGGGTAACATTGGAGGTAGACCTTGACTGTAAAAACAAAGGAGTCAGTTAAACTATTCCTGTCATAGCCACAACTGCGCTGGTTATGAATCAACAGAAAGAATCTTGAACTATTTGTTTAGACATAGCACAGGATTAGAAGTGACTAAGAAATTAATATACACTCTGAATGTAAATAGGCTACCAAAAGGAAAGAAAAAGAAAGCTTTTTTTTTTAATTGTTGTAGGAAGATCAATGCAGTAAAAATAAAACCCAGAAGAATAAAATATTTTACAAAAATATTGAAAATCTAAATTTGAGCAATTGCAGCAAATGGAGACCTAAAACCACTCAGCTTGTCTGAAAATTTATTTTGCAAGCATATAAAGAGCTTTCTAACTGCAGCTTAACAGGTCTTTCAAGGACTTAAAAAAAACAAAGGCAATGAAATGCACTTTTTGTATGTTTTTATTAAAAGAAACACATCCCATGCAAAGACCGACTGCCAGTTTCCAGCCTAGACTGAATTTTTATAGCTGAATTTTATACTCTTCAAAATAAGGGTTTATATAATGGAAAGGCTGACACAACCTTGACTTCAGTGATGAAAACCATACCATCATATTTTCCTCTCTTGCTGGAGAAATTAGGAACGTAAAATTGTGGCAAAGAAAAGATAAAAATGATCAGTAGCTCTTTAGATGCATCTTGAAGGAAAAGCCTTTGAGTGGCAAATAAGATCAGATTATAAAACAGGATGCAGAACAGCACATAAAATAGATGTTTGTCAGCATTGTGGGAAATAGCAGGAAAGACTTAGGCTTTTGCCTGAGGCAGACCTTCTTTGGACATGCAATGTGAAGGAAATTTAACTCAAAACCAGTAAAGCCACCCTGAAGAAATGTAGTAACAGGTGATGGTCATGCCAGAGAAAGAGGAAATGACCTCTTTCAATCATCTTTTGAGCAAGATGCTCTATGATTATCAACCAGAAATCAGTTCCCTGGAAATACTGTAACAGGGCCATTACTCCCAGGATTTCAGCAAACATCTCCAGGCGTCCCTGCAATTGCTTGCAAAAATAGGAACACTGCAACACTTCAGCAGCTGTTTGTCTGCAATATCATAGGAAATTGGGTATTATGTCAGAGCTTTAACTTTTTACTCTGTGCTTACAAAACCTTAATTTCCTTATGAAACACACTGTGACAAACATTCTGGAGTGGTTCTCAAAAAAAACCAACAGAAGTAACAACCAATGAAACAACCCACAAATGTTATGGCTTTGTTTTGGTTTGGTTTTTTTTTGTCTCTTTCTGTTCACAATTGCCTTATGTTCCATAAGGAAATGAGTGAGCCAGGTCACTATAATGCGAGTGAGAAACCTCCTTATTCAAGTGGGCTACCTGAGCATGCTTGGGAGAAAAAGGTTCAAGAAGCCACAAGGTAAATGATGAAGCAAACTGGAAGCAAAGGATTGATAGAAAAGCTCCTGAGGAACTTGATACTGTGTTATCAGTCAGAAAGTTTCTGAGTCTACTGAAATCAAGGCTACAGGCTAGGACCTGTCTAGTAAGGTGGGCAGAGAGAGACTTGTGTATAAACTGTTCACTTCTGTTGAGTTTATATTATCTATTTAAAATCACTTCTATTTTTACTTTTAATAAATCTTTTTGGTTTTAGACTGTAAATTCATCTTTTCTCTTCTTTTAGGGACTTTACTACAGCAGAGTCTAGGCTGTTCCACTGCAAAATTCTGAGTGACTTCGGATACTCATAGTCTCAGTCTCTGAGATTTACTTGTCACAGTGACTTGGGGTGACAATAAGAATAAAAAGAAATCCATGCAAACATAGACATTTTCATTGTTACCATATTCCCTGAATCCACAACGGTGTTGATTTTCAGAAAAGCAACTGACTGAGTGGAAATTGAGGGTTTCTTTTGGAAATTTAGGGTATGAATTAAGCAAATAAACAAATACTGTAGACCAGAACATTTAAACTGGTGCCAAAATAAACCTAGACAAATTCTGAATCCATTCAGGCTCTGGAATTATATATACAAGAGTGTTCACAAGTGTTTTCACTCTTACAACAACAACAACAATGACAGAAAGTTACCGCAAGTATTGTATGACTTATCTCAGAGTTCATTCTTAGTAAGAGCATAAACCACAGCTGTGTTCTGTTGATGACATAATACGACACACTGACAGCGTATCAGTCACATAGCTAAACGTAAGATCTCTAAAAAGCTACCTAGGCACACTTTTGCTTCAAAGACTGGAACTTCTTGTTCCATTGTTTAATCTCTTTGGTAACTATAAAATAATTTAGGAACAAAACCAAACAGTTTAAAACATGTGTTTCTAAGATTAAATAGGTCAGTTCTTACAAATGCATTCTAATTTTTAAGTAAGTTCCCAAATACAGTACTTTAAAGAAGGCATCTGTGCAAGCTGCCAAGAAAGGAACAGGTCGCTGAGGGGAAGGGCCAGGGCAAGAGGTGAAATATTCTGAACTGAAATAAAATGGGTTGGACAAACTTGAAAATTAAAGCTCATGCTGCTATAAGTCTGTGTACCTTCAATGAAGTCAGTGGAGGTGCACTTGGGTTTGCCCTCATACAACTGACACTTACAAACCCCCCTGGTGAGGAAACTTTTTGTTTGACTGTTCGACATTTTGCACATTTCTGGCTCTGAATTTTTCCAAGGAACTAGGCTGAAATTATGAGTGTTGAAATCTTCTCTTTTCTTTTTGGATATCAGGCTAGATGTCCATTTCATATTATACCTTTTCTGCTAGTTTGTAGCTAAGTGAGGAGGAGTAGGCAGCTTAGGAATGACAATATGAGCAAACATACAAGTTGTGGGAGTGTCATACTTTACTCCTGATAACAAATTACTCAAACTGGCACAAGGTGAAATATAAACCAACCTAAACAATCACGAAAAGCAACAAGCATTTTTTTTTTTTTAAATCTGATTCAAAACCTTTATTGCCTTTTTCCTCTTCCTTTTTTTTATTTTTCTGCACTTCTGCATTTTTTCGGTCTGGTCATGTCTGGAAGCAAAACACTGACTTTTGCCAAAAAACCTGTTGTCACAGGATTTCTAGCACATTTCGGCAGTTGCAAAAGATAGTTTGCTGCATGTCAGTATCTGTCTGTTTAACCAGCTGAAGTGAAAACTCTAAGCCTTTAGAGATTCCTCCAGTGCAAGTCAGAATATGAGCCTGAAGCAATTTCCTACCTTTTATGGAAGAGTCAGGGTCACCTTCTAGTTAAGCAGGATCCAGATGGATTTTCAGCATAGGTTCAGTTCTTGTCATTTCTATTTCCTTACTTCCCTTTCTGTGATTTAAAAACTGCAAAAGTAGCTGTAGTTTACCACAGCATAAAGATGCAGTCAAATACAGGAACCTATGTTAATAATGCTAATAATCCAAATTACCTGGTCTTGCTTTTTCTTTGAGGTTTCTGAGAAAACCAGTCTTCCATACCCTGGTGTTCATTAATCATAGCAATGCTTATTTTTCTAAAGACTAAACAGCTTATCCTGCCTTTGGATATATATACTATTTCCTCAATTGTTAAGAACAGCACAGTGCACTCAGTTTTCTGTTCTGTGCTGATCTAGCTACAGGCTGGATCAGCACCTGCATACAGAAATACTCTTGAAAAAATGCCAAGCTGAGTGCAGAAAATAAAGCAGTGTACAAACACATAATTTTCTGGGAAGACCACCAAGCCTACAGATCTCACTGCACTTTAGATCATTTATGAAGGGGATTCTCCAGGCCATTATTTGCTTTAGGGTTTGGGGTTTTTTTAAATTTTATTTCCAGTGGCATGGAAATTCTTCAGAAATGTGCTGTAAAGTTATAGTAGGTGGTTGTCTTCCTGAAAAAAAATGTATATGAGAGATATGTTTTTTCAAGTTTCAGTATATCACTCCTAAATGTGCTTTAGTAACCTTTTAAAACACTCACCGAAGTAATCAATTTGCTGGAATGATCTTATTCTGAAAAATAAATGACTCAATGTTGTTTTTCTTGTTTTCAGTTGTTAAAATTTTTGATATAAGTTGTGGTTAGAGGTTTAGTGCTGCACTGACTGTGTAACTCAGAATGTATTATTAAAGGAAGAGGTGAAGTGCAAGAGGATTATATATGGCTTTTGTTATTAAATAGGGCCTCATCTACCCCCAGGAATATCACAATCTTTTTATTATTAGAACTATAGGTATATTTTGTGTGAAGTCCAGCCTACACATATGTAGGATGTACATATAAAACATTAAGGGAAACAGATTAATATATTTAAGACTTCATAAGCAACAAGTATGTTCATGTTTACAATAGCAGAAAATGTTGTTTCACTTGTACTACTACTATGATACAAAAGTAACATACATTTTGGGTTCTCACATTACTTCCTCATATTTAATTCACAACCTGTCTTAGTATATATACTAAATGTCAGTTTTCTTGTGAAGTACAATTTCTGTGCACAGTAGATTATTTTTCATTTCTGAAAGCAAGTCTTAAAATGCATTTAAATGAATCTGAAATGTTTTTATTGGCCTTTTTGGGTGGCACCCAGTTATAGCTGTTGACTATAATACATCACTATTTCAAGTACTGCTTCCAGTGTATGTAAAATCATTAGTAGAAGTAAATGTAATTCCTGGAGGGTGCATGACAAAATATGAGATTATTCTTGTCACTCCAAGCACAGAAGTTAGATAAGGAATGAAACTGGGAGCAATAGTGGGTTCCCCTGTGAATCGCGACTATAGGAAAGCAAGTGAACCTGAAGAACCATGCTGGTTATTACACTGGTTTTGTTCTCTGGATAAAAATAGCTTTTTAGTCTTCAGAGATGGCAGCTACTGTAGTGCCTAAGAAGCTTGGGATAATTTACATGGAAATATATCACAGGGCAAACAGAATCATTTCACAATAGTGGGTAGAGCAAGAAATGAAATAGCTTATATGCACCATAAGTGTATAAAAAGCAGTGTGAGCTACAGAGCTGAGTGAACATTTCAAAGCAGTCCTGAAAGTGGCACACGCTTTGCAAGTGTCAAAAATCTCTTGGGGTTCTACAGCTTGACATTTTTGTGCAGGTTACCCATTTCCATCAGGTTATCAGCAATATGCACCCCCTCAGTGGCAGAAGCACATCCCTTCAAAAAAAAAAGAAAACAAAACATATCTTGTAAATTATTAGGGAAGCTTTTAATTGTTCTGAAAGATCCCAGAAGTACCCTGGTAATTAAATGACTGGGTTAATGACCTATTAAGAATAACAGGAACCAATACTGGCAATATGAATCTTATTAAAGGCAGCAAGAAATTGCTCAGTAAAAGAGCCTCTCATTCTGAGATGCAAGTTCCTAAAAAAACCTGGGTACCAAAATCCAAGTGACAGTAATGTCAGTTAGGTAGCTCTTCCCCTGAAGTTGATTCTCCATCAAACATTATATAAAATGCTGCCAGTATTTATTGGCTGTGAGCTGAAGCAGATTGTAAGCCCCGTGTCATCTTCTGAAAATTACAGCGAACCTGCAAGAAAATTCAAAACCAGGAGCCCTTGTGGCATCGACTGGGTGGAGATTTTTCTAGTCAGACCTGAGCTTTGCCACTGGGCATCCAGCAGAGGTTTTGTTAAAAGACAAAAAGAAAGGAAGAAAACAAAATTGGTGCAACTCCTTTGGGATTTACCATTTGTCTGGGTGGTAAAAAGCTGAGGGCAAAGCTTGGACAGTTGTGAAAGAAACAGCTCAGCCAAGCTGTTCCTCTGTTTAAAACAGAAGAAAAAAGGAAAGAAGAAACAAGTTGATGCTACTGATATGAAGCCAAATTGCTTGGGGTGTTTAGGTGTTCTGCTTCAAGCACTTCAAGAAAGCTCTCTGAAATGGCTAAGGCAGTTGGCCACCACAAATGGTGGCTTTCACACTGCTGCAGGGTCCCACCTTTTCCAAGGCTAACGGGACAGTGAAGGTAAAGAGGAAGAGTGTACAGTGGTGAGGGTAGGGTCTGAGGGGAAATTGCCATCTCAGCAGCAGTGAACAGTGGGGTGAGCTCACCATCCACCTACAGAATTTCTGCCTTAGTTGAAATCATTCTGAGAAATGACTACATGCCTCTGAGAATCCAGACTTAGGACCTTTCCTATTTCCCGAAGAGCCATTTCAAGAAAGCATTAAGCACAGCTGAAATCAGAAGAAAATCAGCCTCAGAAACACATTTGACTCTGATCCACATTCAGCTGTGGAAACCACCCATAAAAAAGTGAATTGACTTGCATCCCAGTTTAATAAAACATCTCTGGCTCTAGTGTCCAACTCATTTACAATAGCTGCCTGTTTTGTGAAAGAGAACTGCCTAGCCCTACACCTCTTTACTGGTATCCTTCTCTATTATAGGAGGTTCAGAATATCTGCACCTTTTCAAAGGAGTTCTATTTTATTTTAGTAGGAGGATACACAGTTATTCTGGGTAGGATGTTAGACAGTCACTCTTGGCCAGGAAACATCAATTCAGTGGGAGGAATTTGGGGTAAGAATAAACAATGATGTTTAATTTACCTCTTTCTACATTCTCTTATTTACAAGTTTTTTAATTTTGCCTTTTGCCAGACTTACACAAAATACTGAGTTATGGTTGGTGCTGTATTTTTACCAAGTGCAAATTTAATACTTCTAATGGTAATTAGATTACTCTGAAATTTTTGGGAAGTCTAATAGATCAGATACAGACCAGATACTTCACTAGTCAAAATAACTATTGACTTCAGTAAATATATTGCAATACCAGAACTAAAAAAACTCTTCTAAAAGAGTTTCTTCAGCAGAGACATCACATGTTGGTTTAGCTCATATTTGAACAACTGTTTTGAAATTCTCCTTCCCTCAAGAATCTAGGCTATCCTTATTTCCTGGGGGCCCAAGGATTGTTACGCAGCATATAGTGGTCCTAGCCAAAATGAAGTACCTACACAGCTTGTGAGTAAAGCCTTGATGTGGCATGTTAGGAAGAAGTCAGCTTCTGAAATATTTAATGATAAACCACAAGGCATCCTGCTTTTGCAGACAGATTTCTACAGCAATTTGTTCGCTTTTTAATCATATTCTGGTTCTGGTGCACCAAGACAGAAATTGTCCCATGTTTTTATTTAGTAATTTGAGCACAAGACATATTGTCAGGTCTGTAGGGCAAAATAAGTGGCAAGACTGTCGAGGTTAAAACTGGAGCTAAAATGTCCAATTTCCATCTTAACAGAATGGCTTGCTGCTATATCAAATACAAAAACTTTAGTTGTTTTTATATTAAAAAAAACCCACTTATGATTTAATTAACATAGTGCATTTTCACCACACAGAAAATCCACAGGCATTTAGGTGCTTGCAGTGGCAAGAATGGGATGTGCTTTGAGTAATGGTTTGAAAAACAGGGACAGCGAGCACCAGAACTTAATGGCAGGAATATTTCTGGAATGTTCACAGTGACAAGACAGTCAAGAACAAACAAACCACACTTTTCACAAGTTATTAAGTTTTTGACTTCGTTATAGCAAATTGGATTTGCTCGGATTTGGAGAAACTGGGCCTAACCACTGGGAGATTTTCAAAAAAGTAAATAATATGTTTGATTCAAAATCAACAGCAGGAGCAGAAGAAAGTGATTTTGAGTCAAATACTCGATTCATAAGGTAGAAGCACTTTGCTATGACCTCATAAGGGCATAGTTTGCCCTAGAAAATATGACAAGCTTCACATTTCTCCTGCAAGTAAGCAAATAAGTTCAAGTACAAAAATGTCAGATATATATATCCAGATTTGTTTTAACAACTAGATATTCATGAGCACAGTATAGTCCTAAGTAGAAATAAGGCAGAAGATGAGCAAAATATGTCATTTGCTTGAACCATCTCTGCCAAATAGTGTTGTTACTGTTACTTCGTTACGCAGACCGAGAGGCTCTTCTGCAACTTTTTGAAAGATTTTGAATCTCAAACATATTAATAGATTGAAAATACATTTTTCAATAAAAGTATTTTTTCCTTTCAAATCATCCCTGTTATGTACTCATTCTTAAGTATTTCATCAAACAAAACCAACCTGTTTATGCCTACCTGTTGCCCATGAATATCTAACAGACATTTATCTCAACTAAAAGTTAAGAATCTTAAGAAAGGCATTACTAGAAGCAATGAACAATGCAAGACAAATTTCTGGGTTTACTGTAGTGAATATTAATGAAATATTTCTCAAAGGATTTGCGCCATTCTTTACAGTATATCCTTGTTCATATTTTAAAACATAATGAGTTTTGCTGAGACGTTTTTGTTGTTAATATCATGGAACTTGGATGAAATCATGTTTCTTGCAGCCCTAGCTGTTTTTCAGTTCATGAATCAAGCAGCTAAATTGTTTTTAAAAGACAGACATTTGAGACATAATCCAGCTTGGGTATTTCTGTAGAGGGAACATTTCACTATAAAGTTTTTACTTTCTTTTCTGAGACAGCATTCAGTTGACAACATCACTAAAGTGTTGATATTAACCAACCTTTTTTTTATTATCAGTGGCAAGAAGCAGCGGCATCTTACATACATCTGAATGCACTGTGAGGAAGAAGGAAGGAAAACTACCATTTGAGTTGAACAGTGGCAGGGAAACTAAAATGAAGTATGAGGCAAATGCAGAGCAGGAAAAATACATAAGGGAGATTAGAAGGTTTAATGAGACTTTTTAAGGCCAGTGACTTTAAAAGAGAACAGCCTTAGATTACAATCCTCCTTTAACTTCAGATGACTGAACATGTGATAACAGGATAAATATTCAGTGCCAGAAAATGGTCTCAAAACCTCTTCCATCTGAGTCCAATATATCCTCAAATATGTGGTCCTGCAGGGGAAACAGTACAGAGAAAAACACCCTGGGAATGAGCCAGTTCTGGGAATTTCTACATCAGAAATGCAGGTCAGAACACTATGAAGAAATCTGACATGTCTACATGTCTGCTAGAACCAACTGAGTATCTGCTTTTTTTTTTTAAATTTTTTTAGTGAAAATGTGCAGCTTGTGGAAACTGAGTCAGAATTAGAATAGTGAATCACGAACTGGTTTGGTTTCAAAGGGACCCTGAAAATCATCCAGTTCCAACCTTCTGCCTCTGTTAGGGACACCTTCCACTAGACCAGGTTACTCCAAGTCCCATCCAACGTGGCCTTGAACACTGCCAGGGATGGGGTAGCTGCCAATTCCCTGGGCAACCTGTGCCAGGGCCTCACCACTCTCACAGGGAAGAAATGGATGTTAAGGATGGAAGGGACCTGTGGAGAGCAATGGTAGCTTCTCACAGATTCAAATATGTGTTTACTGTGGGGCAAAATGTCAAACCCTGGGAAACAGTAAGTCATTGGAAGTATTCTATAACAAAATTGTAGAGGGAAAAAGAATTATAAACTAAAACTTTAGCTCCGACCAGCAATACTCAATAGGTCCTCTCAGAATCAATTTACAGAATTTAGCACAAATACATGTGTTTCACCTCATCTCCCGAGTTGGGAGACTTAAGTATATTATTTTCAGCTAGATCAAAATGGTCCCAGTCACGATGCTGGACTATGCACACAGTGGACTGGCAAGCAGAAGAAGAGACCTTGGTTAAGACTGCTGGGGAAGTGGGTCTCCCCACATCAGAATTAAGGAAATTGGCAAACCACTGGCAGGAAGCTAATCGTTGTGGTTGCCCACACTTGGCTAAAATGCTGTGGAGCTTTTGGGTTTGCTTCCCTAGTCTTTTTATGTCTCTGCTAAATGTGCCAGGTCTGTGACCACTGAGGAGAGTTAGTGCATTCCTGTATTCCTAATTGCAGAGGCAAAGCAAAAAAGTCAGTGTAAAGTGAATTCATCTAGCACTGATTAGCACTCTCAACTCTCTAACTTCAAATCCTCTACACACAGGCAAGATAAGACTTCGACAATTTAAACTGTCAGGATCATATCACATCTTCACCCTCAAATATCATTAGTATAGAAAGATTACCTGACAGTGAGGAAGAAGACAAATCTGCACATCATTCAGATTGTATGTATTTGTTTTTTAAACTTCTTATCTTTTATGAGGAATCTTCAAAATACAGGCAGTGTATTTCCATTTTTAGAGTTAGAGAACCTAAAGCACAGGTTGGGTCCAGGTAGCACAGCACGCTCCCAGAGAAGCCCAGTCCTTATACCCCTTTTTTCTTTTAATGGAATCACCACTGAAATGTGGTACCTGCTATATGAAGCTGCTGTATTTGGCCTTTTGATAGTAGGGATGCTACATAAAATCAGACATTTTATACTATAGGCTATTTAGCTGATTTCTGAAAGCTACTGGAAATGCTTTTGTACTTTGTGACATCATCTGATTAAGATAAAAGCATACAGAAAATTTATTTTAAATTTACAATCTCATTACTAAACTCTAAACTACTGAATACCAGACAAAGAATACATTAGTTTTCCTGAGTTAACTCAGTAAAATATATGCACGGCTTACTGTTATCTGCTAATTAATTAGGATTGGGTCTTATACCACTCACTGATTACTGCCTGACGTACAATATTAAGTCATTAAAAATTTTTATCTGAAGTCCTACAAATGATTCAACGATAGATCTGTCCTGGGTCCAGCTGTAACAGTTATTTCTCTCCTTCTTAGTAGCTGGTGCAGTGCTGTGGTTTCAACTTTAGTCTCAGAACAACGCTGATAACACATCGATGTTTTTAGTTGTTGCTAAATAATGCTTACTCTGATCAAGGACTTTTCAGTCTCACGCTCTGCTGGTGAGGAGGGGCACAAGAAGCCAGGAGGGAGCAGAGACAGGACACCTGACCCAAACTGGCCAAAGGGGTATTCCATACCACAGCATGTCATGCCCAGTATATAAACTGGGGGGAGCTACCCAAAAGGCCCTGATCGCTGCTCAGGTCAGGCTGGGTATCAGTCAGAGGGTGGTGAGCAATTGTGTTTATTGTTTGCTTCTTTTTCCCCTTTTAGTTTTATAGTCTATCTCCTTGTTATTTCCCTTATCATTATTATTATTATTGGTGGTAGAAGCAGTGGTTTTGTATTTTATCTTAGTTACTGGACTGTTCTTATCTCAACTCATGGGATTTACATTCTTTCAATTCTCCTCCACATCCCCCCGGGGCGGGGGGGAGAAAAAGGGAGGGAGTGAGCGAGCAGCTGTGTGGTTCTGAGTTACTGGCAGGGCTTAAAACACGACAAGATCTTAAAAAACTTGCAATTTATTTATCATGTTCCATGTGTCCCTGCGTAAGCAATATGCATAAATAATTTGCATATTGTGTACCTATGTGTGAAACCTGTAAAAAGTAGGTTTTATTTCTACACCAGACTACTGTAAGGACCCAAGCTCACAGACTCAGGCCTTCCAGCTAAAAAATTTGGACGTGACCATCTTAAGTATATTGTGGCTGAGGTGTATTAGGAGGAACTCAAAAATACAGAGCAGGACACATGTACCTCCTCACGGAGTATATGCACAATCACAGAGTATATTGTACAACATGTTGAAATAAAAGGTAAATAAAAACTGTGGTGATAGCTATGAGGTAAAGTTCTGCCAAACTTCTTCCTACTACTTTTAGAAAAAAATCAGGATAATCCGTTATTCTGTAGAAATTAAAATGACTGACTTTTTTCTTTTTTCTTTTTTGTTGCTAGATGAGAAGCTTTGTATCTGTCTTTATTTAATCATATTTTACATACACAGATCCAGCTTCTCAAAGTTTTGGATTACACTGTATGACTGTCCTGTCCCTATCACTATTTTCCATTCCACAATCTGTCCTGTCACTGGCTTCTTATATCAGCAATGACACAGTATTTGCTTCAAATCACTGCTAAGAATGTCACTTTTCCATAATCCACACTTTGCATCTTGCACTTAAACAAAGAATTGCTTTGCTTGAGTAGCTGAGCTGGAAGATCTTTCTTGTCGTTGTATTTGTGTATTGGAATCAGGTTTCATTAGAATTTCTGTTAGAAAACTGCATCAACAGATTTAAAGGCTGCTAAAAATATAAAGTCCAGTGAATAAAATAACTGTAAGAGATAAAATGATTCAGTGCCTTTCAAGGTAGCAAGTTCTGTTACCCACCTGGATTTGTTCTACAGAATTCTGTTCTATAAAGCCACTTACAGTGTAACACTGGAGCTACTGGGTGAGACCTCATTATCTAGGAGATAACTGGACTGTTTTACAAGGAGAGGGAGAGGCTGGGGCTACTGGGTATGTTAGAGGAGTGCTTCATTTGAGAACTGTCAGGTCAAATTGCTTCTACTTATGTTATCCAACTGGAAAGAACTAGGAAGAACAACAGACTCAATTAATAATAATATCAAGTTATTTTTCAAGCTTAGGGGGTTTATCTAGTATTTGTGTTTAGCAGTTAAGACAAGATACCTGTTAGGAGTATCTTTCTCTTTAAAAGCTAATTCTGAAAGCAAAGCTTGACTGCATGGAGTAAACAATATGCATAATTGTTGACAGCCACTCTGTGCAATACAGTGTGTTTGCAGGGTTGAGACAGAAGGGAAAAGAAAGGGAGTATTAATAGTATTGTAAATACTGATGTTACACCAAAGTATCCTCAGCAGCTTAGGCAAAGGTTCCTAAAAGGTGTCCTAAAAGGTGAAGACAGGAAAGTCTTACCTTCTGCCAGGTCAGGTTTGGCAGAACATGACCACGTGATTTACAGATTATATTAAGAGATTACCTCACTCATCCTTGAAATACAGCAATCTCTGGACTGAATAGAGGCATCCCTTCATACTAAGGAGTTAGTTAAGAAGGAAAGAAAGATTCACTCAGGGGGAAAAATCACTGGTTAGCTACTCTGCTTTTCTGTACAAGATTTATTTTGGACTCTATTATTTCAGTATACCTCTGTAGATCACAAAGGAGGAAGATTCCAGGTAAATATGCATATTATAACTGAAATAGTTCCACATGCCTATTTTATGTGTGCTGCCTAGTGTCTAGGGTATAAATTTCAAAATGAAAGGCTTAGCAAGAGATCAGAGATGGAAAGTAGCTAGAGAATAAAGGGGCATATATCTTCTACTCCTCTCTACACATAAGGATATGTTATCACTGCTTGGGCAGGTATGAAGAGATCAGGAAAGTATGTACAAAAATCTTACTGATCCATGTGGAAACCTGTATTAGGTTCTTGCCGAGTGCATATATTTTCACTCTGAAATATGGTGAACTGGTAGAAATCCTGAACTACTGAAAGCAGGCCTTGGCCAAATAAGGCTTTTCATTTAGTAGCTCAGGACTGTTGGATCTCCCTCTCCCTAATTCCCTCTATCAAGTGAGAGTTAGTCGTCACTGTTCAGTATATTTTGCCATTCTTAAAGGTCAACATGTAACGATGACAACTGTAGTGTCTAGATAGCATATCTTGCTTGCAGGGATGCTTGTAAGACCATATCACCCAAGGCTCTGACCAACCTGGCCTTGAACACTGCCAGGAATGGAGCATTCACCACTTCTTTGGGCAGCCTGTGCCAGTGCCTCACCACCCTCACAGGAAAGAGCTTCTTCCTTAGATCTAACCTGAACTTCCCCTGTTTCAGTTTGAACCCATCATCCTTTGTCCTATCACTACAGTCCCTGATGAAGAGTCCCTCCCCAGCATCCTTGTAGGCCCCCTTCAGATACTGGAAGGCTGCTCTGAAGTCTCCACACAGCTGCTCTTCTCCAGGCTGAACAGCCCAAATTTACTCAGCCTGTCTTTGTATGGCAGTTGTTCCAGCACCCTGATCATCCTCTGGACTTGCTCCAACAGCTCCACGTCCTTCTTAAATTGACAACAGCGACATAATAGTGAGTGACAGGGAGAGAGCATTAGCTCAAGCATCACACTGCACTAATGTAGCCATACATTTATTCACAGCCATTCACTCAAGCATGGCCTGAGTTTTAAAGCCTGTTTGCACATGCTGACATAGGAATAAGCACAAGAACTGACCTGAACCAAGTCAGCTAAAACAGAGAGACAGAATCAAGAGTAGGTGCCTGACTCCAGGATAGGGGCTGAGTGTGGCGGAAGGAGAGTTCAGTCTGACAGCTTTGCAGGGTAAACAGTTTGGCTTGTGCCCATGTGTGGGGACACTTAGTCCCCAGGGATCATTTGTGAGCACTGGCAAAGTAGGATGCAGGCCAGATGACTGTCAGTGACCTGTCAGCGAACCCCTCCCAACAATCCCTCTGGAGGGGTCCCTCAGGATTCCTCACTGCCCACCGTTTCTGTTGTGCAGCAGGGAGATGGCCAAAGCATGAGCAGTATGCATACAGACTGTAAATCCAGCTTCCCGGAAATCATAGAATCATGGAATAGCTAGGGCTGGAAAGGACCTTCAGATCATCTAGTTCCAACCCCCTGCCATGGGCAGGGATGTCTCGCCCTAGACCATGTCACCCAAGGCTCTGACCAATCTGGCCTTGAACATTGCCTGGGATGGAGCATTTACCACTTCCTTGGTCAGCCTGTGCCAGTGCCTCACCACCCTCACAGGAAAGAACTTCTTCCTTAGATCTAACCTGAACCTCCCCTGTTTCAGTTTGAACCCATCATCCCTTGTCCAATTGCTGCAGTTCCTGACGAGGAGTCCCTCTCCAGCATCCTTGTAGGCCCCCTTCAGATGTTGGAAGGCTGCTATGAGGTCTCTACACAGCTTCTCTTCTCCAGGCTGAACAGTTTTCTCAGCTTGTCTTCATACGGGAGGTGCTCCAGCCCCTGATCATCCTCGTGGCCCCCCTCTGGACTTGCTCCAACAGCTCCATGTCCTTCTTATGCTGAGGACACCAGAAATGCACACAGTGCTCCAAGTGGGGTCTCATGAGAGCAGAGTAAAGGGGCAGGATCACCTCCTTTGACCTGCTGATCACTCTCCTTTTGATGCAGCCCAGCACACAGTCAGTTTCTGGGCTGTGAGCGCACACTGAAGCTGGCTGATGTTCAGTTTCTCATCAACCAACACTCCCAACTCCTTCTCCACAGGACTGCTCTGGATCACTTCTCCGCCCAATCTGTAGCTGTGCCTGGGATTGCCCTGACTCAGGTGTAGGACCCTGCACTTTGCTTTGTTGAGCTTCATGAGATTGGCATTGGCCTCCTCTCAAGTGTGTCAAGGTTCCACAAAACCAAGAGTATCGTAGAAGTTCTTTAGAACCACTAATTAACTTCCTGACTTTAACATATGCATTATGCTGGACCCCATCACGTGCGTGGCAAGTCCTGGCATGCAATCAAAGATGTGGAAAAGCGAAGGTTATTTTCTATAATCCCCCAAATGAAAGAAGTGAAGCAGCTTACAGAAAAGCAACTGTGTTGAGTGATTGGCCCAGATAATTTCTTACTGCAGGCTCCTGGGTGGTCTGTATGAAGTGATTTTTTAAAATAGGCACCTTAGTGGCGATTGTTTGTTTGCTTCTGGAGTCTGGGTTACCAGGTACAGAGCAGGTTTCTTAGCCTCAAATGCCATTAAGTAAGCAAGACAGTTAATTAAAACTGTTAGAAGGAAAAGAAATGCCTGTAAGTCAAAAATCTGTTTCAGAAAGACCATTTCTGTGAATAAAACTATTTTTATAGCCAAATATTTTCCTTCTGCCTTTGCTCATTTGAAATACCTGTTCAAAACCAATCTCTGAACTCACTCAGTAAAATAATGGAAGTTCTGTGGTGACCTTTGTTCTCGCTCCCTGAAAATTACTACTTTTGTGAGCAAATCCTCACAATTAAATGTTGCTCCTGTGCAAGACTGACTTCTAACCTCCACAGAAAACTCATACAGCAGGCAAGTAGCATTAACACGCACCAAGGGTGATTCTGTGGAGCACTATTCACTTCATGTCACTGTGCAATGAAAATATGCACGTAAGATTTTAATACACCATAATTACATGCAGTAAATCTACACCCCTGGTTACTGTGTATATGCTTTCTTGGATAAACAAACCCTAGTAGGGAAGTCTCTGGCTGTAAAACTATAGTCCATTGCAAACAGGTGAAAGTAGAAACAAACTTAGTCATGGTAGTGGCTGAAATTTCCATTATGAACAGCATATGGCTTCCTTGGGGTGACTGTATCTGTGGTCAGATTGAGCAGGCCACAGAATAGCAAACATTTCTCTCCTGGGCTACAACCTCTAGCTAGGCTAGCAATCTGCTTATGGCGAGTTGGAGTAATTGGCCAAAGGCAGCAGTGCAGATCAGGGTGTAAGGCAAAGTAAATAATGATTTCTGGAGATAGGACAGATGTAGGAACACCACCCCCAAATTTTCTCAGATTCCTCACTGTCCATGTCATCATTAGATTCATGCTACAACTCTTTGCATTCTCTTTTTTGATTAAGTCACTGAGACATTATTCAGAATATTTAAACTTCTGTATTTTGTACCTGGTTCCTCATAAGAATGTTAAATATGTCAGAAAGTTCTGATTTCTTATTATTATTATCTCCTGGATGGGTTTTCAGTCCTTACTTTTTTCTTTGGCACAACTGTGGGAGACTGACAAAAGGATGAATTTTGACAGCTTTTAACTCTTCTTATTTCTATGTATGAAAGCGTGCCATGCAATACAGGAATCTTTTTTGTTTTGTAAATTATAATGAATATCTAGGAATGCCAGTGAGCATGTGGGTAATGTACCACTGGAACAGAAGGAACAATATGTTCTTTCATTTAGAATTGAGAAGAAATTGCCTACCTGGCAACAGGAATCGGCACATAAACAAGTAGCAGTTTCCTGCTTGATTATGGAGGCCATAAAATAAGCAAACTGAATCTTTATAATTCCAAAACTAAGCTCACGGTGCAGGCACAACACAACATCTCATTGAAAAGCCATTTGATTTTGTGTTTCTCTTTTCTAGTTCAGGAAGCAATGCTCTTATAATATGCCTGTTATCCTTATCAACCAACTGGTATATTTGAAGAATATCTTCGAATCTTCTTTTTATGAGTGTAACACATCAAACTGCACAGGTTTGAGAGATTTGATAACATTTAAATATCTCATTTCCATGAAGGAAAAAGCCACATTGTTTTACTGCCTGAAGCTGGATCAGCCAGCAGCAGCATGTCTGCAACAGCAAAGTCATGCTCAAGGGAATCATCATACCAACGACAGTTCTGCCACGCACAAGGATCACAGAAGAAAAAGCAATAAAAATAAGTTAAGCCAATGTAATGACAGGAGGAAAATAACAGAGTATTTAGCTGGTTGTGCTAGCAAATAAGAATGCTCTGTTAAAGGGCTGTTAGATCTCAACTGTCCTATCTTTGATATGTACATGGATGTGGAGCTTACCCTTCAGAAACTAGAAATGTGAGGGAAAATCCTGTTCTGGCTTGATGTGCCTGTTATGTGGCCCATAAAGCTCTACCTTGTACATGAGATTCCAGCCTTCTCTTACTTTTAATTCTGCAGTGTCCCACTGGACAGAAGATGCATTTTCTCCTTTAAAAAGCCTTAAAATCTACATCATATCAGACTCCATTCTTAATTCTGTTACTCCTTCTTTTACATTTAAAAGCCTTGGATGGCCACCCAGCATTTTTGTCAGAGTACATAGAGAGGTCTAAATTTTCTTTTTCCTCTACACTGATGCAAATAAAAAGCGATGCTATTTAGGACAGGCATAAATAAGAGGAGAAACAAACAGAACTTGCAAATAAAAATGAATGCTATGCTTTATTAGGAACCACCACTGGCTCTGGTGCTATTCATGACTTGTAAGGTGACAACAAACTGGGGTGATTGAAGTATGTTGAGAAGACAGAATCAGAATACAAGTGAAAGGGTCTACCCTCCTCTTCTCTGATTCAGTACAGATCAGCACCAGAGACTTGACTTCTTCAGAAATTTTTAGCCTAAAAATATAGGACGGAGAAATGAAAAGGATCTGGGATCATGAAGAGAACACAAGTTATGCTTGAATTTAAAAACAGTGTCATGGTATTTATAAGATGTATCAAATATCAGTTTGAACTGAACACTGATTAGACCTCCACTAGAGCACCGTGGTCAGCTTGGATTCTGCATTTTTAGTAAAAACTTGGAACAACGGGAGAAAGTTTAGAAGAAACCAGCAGAAATTGTAACAGGTCTGGAAGACATGGCCCACAAGGAAAGAACAAGTTCTGTATTAGATTATGCAAGTGTTAGTGGATTCCTGTACTCCTAATACAAGAAAGTGCTGTAATATGGAAGAAAGTTATTCTCTTTCTTCACATATATGTTGGATAAGACAAGGAAAAAAAAGGATTGAATTGGATCAAGGAATATTTATTAAAATCATGTTATAAAAAGCCCTGCAATAACAAGATTGGTTCAGAAGGTTTTGGAGTATCTCCACTGAAAAACTAAGAAAGAGTTAGATAGCTATGCCAGGAATGACAAATATATTTAGTACATCCTTGGTGGTGAAAGGGAATGGACTAAATGATCTCTTGAAGTTGCTTCCAGCCTTTTGATTCTCTGATTTCATGGTACATTCCTTTATACCATAATGCTACCTACCTGTTTAACTTTTTACTGTTTAGAGCAGTTATCTCAGGAATTATATAAGTTTCTTTTATTATTTACTCTTACTGTAGTCCACTCACTTCATATTGGGTATAAATATTGTAATATTGCACTCTCCTACTTGAGGTTTTTGCTTTTATTTAAACTTTTCCCTGTGTAAAATCCCCTTTTCAATAAAGCATGGCAGCAGTAATAAATGACGCACAGCAAGAGGAGAACTGGAATGGGAATCATGTAACAGGAGGAATTCTCTATTTCATAGACATTCAATTAATTTATTTCCAACAGGAGAACTACATTTCCCTCTCACTAGTGCAAACCCTGGGCCTGTCCCTACAGCTGTGGTTCAGGAAACATTCTTATAGTACAGACTCAAATAAATACTTCACAATTTCCTACTGACACTTCCTCTGTAGTTAAAGTGGTTCCTCTGCCAAATGGATAAAATCACAGAGTTCAGATTCAATTTCACTATATTCATCAGCAAAGAAAGTGGAGTTTCAGCATTGTGAGGCGTTTATGGAAAGCAGTGAAAAACCTTACAGAAACATAGTAGCTGCAAGCCTAAGAGGTGACAGCACTTTTCTAAATCTGAGGCACCCCCCACTGCTGATTCACCCATAGCTATTACTATTTCTTTCTAGCCTGTATATGATTAATAATACAACATCCATCTCGTCCAAACATTCTTGGCATTTAGCTCTGTTCCTGTTCGCTCTTTTCCCCATGCAACTCTCAGGCCCAGCCCAAAAACTGTTGGTTAGCACTCTCTCAAAACTTACATCACATAAGGACTGATTTTTGAAACATTTGTGGCCAGCATAATTTTTACCACATCTTAAATACATCGAATCATGTTAAATACTTTCAATCATTCTTTTAACAGTGGAACACTGCACACTAAAAAAGGGTAAGTCCTCTGATCTTCATCTTTCTAATGATAACATCTTCAGTTCAGGAAATGGAAAGTGCTTTACTAATATTTCTGAATGAAGACTCATAATGGTTTTGCATTTTCTCCATGCACAAATCACTGACACGGGAAAAATAAAAAACCAGAAGAGGGAAGTGAGAGTTACAGAATGAGCTTGTGAGAACACTCAGTTTCAACTGCTCTTTGCCCAGACTTCGTTATTGCTGCTGCAGCCCTCACTCAACATATCACTGGGATTCTCAAAGTATCTTTTGCATGTAAATCCTTTTACATTTACCACTTTTTATGCAGGGGTTATTCTCTTTCACTGTAATACCACATGTGCTGGGTCACTTTACGCACCTTTAACCTTTAACAGTCCCCATGGTGAAGTACCTCTTCCTTAAGGAGCTAGAAGTACTGGTTTTCCATCGTCTTTCTTAACAAGTTTTTTACTTCCAATCCTATTTGGCTTCTTGCTTCTTTAAAAAACACACAGAAAAAGTACCACTTCTATTACAGTGATGCCGACACATGCAAAAGAAACTTGTAATTTTATTTTTTTCTGTTTTAAGAGAGCTTATAGCAAAGAAAGGGTTTTCAGAGGGTCTCAGGAGATCCACCTGTAATTATGTACTTTTTGGTCTGTTTGATGAAGCATTTTGAAATATAATAAGGAATGTTAGGGGTTTAGGCAATTCAAGTCCCATTGCTGCAACATCTGAATTTTAGACAAGCTCAGAACTGAGTTCAGAGTCCTTAACTTCTATTCACAAAACACAGAAGTAAGGGCTGCCACCATATCAGCTAACAAAACACCAAAGGTAGGAACTAAAGGGCTTTTACCTTGTAAAAAAAATGTAGGAATCTCATGACAGGTTGACTTCTCCTTCCAGCTGACTTTCACAGCCTTGAAAGCACTTGCTGAGGCAAGTTTTGGCTTTTTCTCTCAAAAAATGAGTATTAATTAAAATTAAAGGATCTGGCCCATTCTTTTAAAGGTAGGAGAAGTGACTGGTTTTATCTTTTACAACAGTTGTCAGAGCTTGTTGTCAGATGCTGGAAAGATAACTTGCATTTTATGATAAATCCTTTATCACATAACTCGACTAAGAACTTATCAGCAGGTTCCTATTGAAGACCCATTTTGAGACCATAGGATTTCACTTGGTAGAGGAGAGACTTGGATGCCAGTCCTTCCAATGCAAACGTAACGTCCAGCAGGCAATCTAACATGAAGTATGGAGGCAGCCTTATGCAGCCTAAATCTACTGGATTGAACCCCTCTTTTAAACATGCAGATCACATAGAGGTTCAGATAATTTACTGTCAAGATGGAGGCATTTACAGACCTGTTTTGAAATGCAATGTTAATGCGCAAAATATCAGTTAAGAATTCAGGTGCTTTTAGAGCACTGTAGCAGAAAAGCAGAAGTATTTTAGAGTATTTTAGGACTTGATGACCTAGGTGGGGACTGGACACATCTCAGGTGCACAGGTCTTTTTTAGATTTTTTTTTCCCTAAATCCTCTCCTTGCAGGAATGAGTCCTTCTGCATTTTCAAACAAAGATCCTCTCAATTCCAAAATTGGATGATTTCAAAACCAGATGAAATAAACATATGAAAAGTAAAAAATCAGTACCTACTCTGGAAAATGAACTCAGACAGACAAGCATTGAAGAGGTTTGTCTGTTTCCTCTATAAGGGGAGGTCTGTCAGCCTGTCATTTTGCTATCCACAGGGAGAAAGATGAAGTTCTCTGTGTAAGCTTAGATCTTGTGATTTTCATCAACTAAATCTATGGTGCTTCTCTGATGCCTTTAAGAGCAAATGTCAGCTTTGGTATATTTTTAAAAATCAGTGAAGTGGTAAGTTCAGAGAAGCTTCCGACCATGCTGTGCTTTGGAGCATTTAAGAAAACCTAATAGTCCGTTGAGTCATTATTCTGATATTTATAACATTAAGAATAAGAACATCCTGATGGATGAGAGACTATAGAGAGCATGTACAGTCATCCTCTAACCAGAACAGCTTCAGTAGAGGAAGATGCTTTAAAATAATCTTTGTGATTACATTCAAGAAAGGACATCAATCACAGAACACGTCACATACTTCACTTAGCCTTTTGGGAAACTGCTGATGAATTTCATGACAAGTCCTTAGTAAAATGTTAGCAAAAGACTCCACAATAAGAGGAAGAATTCAAATGAAAACCCCAGTTAGACACAAACATGTATTCAGTGCTGAGATCTCAGAATGATCACATTCATGAAGGACTAAGCAGAAAGCAAGTAAACAGCAGGAAGTTGAAAACCTGTGTAGGTTTATTTAGATAGCCTGTGGTAGTGGAGTTTCTAATGTATTTGTGTCAAATTGTTTCTTAGGGCAGTCAGTATTGTCTTACCAGTTCTTCATACTCAATTTCATATTTAACTATCTCTTTAGCTGCACAGTAATTTTTTTCATAAAGGTCTTTCTCTCTGAAGTCTCCACTCTGTGTAACATAACTGATTCTGATCTGTAACTAGAGCTCCTAGGAGGTAGTAATACAAATTTCTATTACCAGAAAACTGTTTCAATCAGATGTAGGAAATGTCTATTATTTCAATATTCAGTAGGTTCCATCACTAAAGCTCATAATAGCCCTCCTGTGTGTGCTCTTCTTTTTAATTATATCCAGATACCTACCCAATACCTTGTCAGCTCCATACCTGCCATGTCTTTGCTCAGAAACTGCAATTTAGTTCTTGACCCTTTTCCTTAAAAGATGTGGCAGGAAAGGACTTTTAATTACAGTTTCCCAGACACTGTGTGAGGCACTGGAGAAGCAGCCCTAAGAATTTCTGCCACGCAGCTCTGTTCTTGTGCTGTGTCTGTGCAGATCCTCCTGCCAGTATCAAGTACAAGGACTCGCTATGTTAAGTGCCCTAACTTGGAAAGACAAGCTTAGCCAAAAGTTCTTGAAAATCCTCTGCTCCAAGAATTTTACTTCATATCCCATTTCCAAAATGTTGAATTTAATGTCACTGTGCTAATACCTTTGTATATCATTATTAATTAAAGGCAAGGAGTCCGTTTGAATCTTCTTTGGTAATAAATGGAAAAATGCATTCAGAACTGACTGGTTATATGACAACACAGGTTGCACAAACAGATGCCTTTCCAAATGCTGTGCGCATGGCAATCTTCAGAGCAGTGTGGTAGCAGAGCTGCTGGTGATGCTTAAGTTCTCAGTATAGGGAAGAACTGGAGCTAGAATGGGTCACTGGATCTTTAATTCACTTTTTTTTTAAATTTATTTTTGTTTTTTAATGGCATTAGAGTTGAAGAAAGAGGAAGAACCGGAATCCTACTTTTAAAAGCTATATTTCCATTGCAGGTGGAGGAAGTGTTAACACGACTGAGCTGGAGTACTCTATCTTCTCTGCTGGTTGTTCTACACAATAATAGATAGCTTCACCTTTACTGACAGCTCTATTTGAGAGCTATCCTCTGAACCAGTAGCTCAGGCAAAAAGCACACCCAGCCTCCAACCAGCCACAGAAATACAAGAGCCCTCCGGTGGCCAGAACTGCTTTAAACCATGACTCAGTTAATGTTCCCTTGGTTTATCCATCAGCCCTGTACAGAGCTTTGGAAAGATGCACTATTTTTATCTATTTTGACTCTGTTTGTGGATGGAGTGCCTGGCAGGAGTCAAAAGGCAGCTATTTTCTTGGGACTTCTCCTCGGCTTTGAAAGTCTTATCCTGCTTTCAAATAACCCAAATCTTTTTACTAACTAACTGTGCATGCTAGAATATATTGATTTAGGTGGGTTTTTGAGAAATGAAACAAGTGAATTATTCTCTGATTTTTTTAATAAAAAAAAGTTAATTACACTGGAAGAAAGCTTGAGTATGCTTAGAATTTTAAGTTTGCAAGCTAAGTATTGCATGAGATTAACATGTACCCTCATAGTCACCAAACTACCCCCTGGGGACTCAGAATTTACTGTGTACTCAGTTTTTCATGATACAAATTCAATTCTGCTTCCACTGAAATGCGAAGAATACTTTTATTCCATATGTTAAGGGAACAGGCCTATAAAAATGACTGAATACTTCAGTGTATTCAGGGGTCATCATCCCACTGATCTTTAATAACACACAGCCATTACCTCAAGGAGGATTAATGATTTCTTCCAGCATTCTTTTGCACATTTAATTGTGCTTTCCTCTGCAATACCCTCGGTTACTTCACCTGGTTACTTATGAAGCAAGGCACTCCCCTTTACAAGATTATAATTGCAGAGACAACACACCCATAGCACGGAAATTAAAAGAACCAAACTTCATCAGATCTTATCAAGACACAACCTAATCCTAGGCATGATGAAATGAAGGGGAAACTGTCACTTGTTTCAATACAAGTGAAACTGGTTCCCCTTTCTAGAGCTTCAAGGAAGGAAAAAAAAAGCTGTATTAAGAGAAAGCAAATCTTGTTCCTGCCAACCAGCCCTTTATTTAATGTTATTTTTGGCAGCTGTATGCCTAATAAGGAGGGACATAATTGCTGCCCAGGGTTTTGGTATGACAGTAATGGAACTCTGAAGTTGCTGCATTGCTTTGTAAAAGACATGAAAATCAAAGGCAAGGCATTGTATTTCAGACAACCTTCAAGTGGCAGTGATTTACTTCTTTATTTTGTTATAGACTTACGGAAAAGCAGAAGGTAATGTTATGTTCTTTACCAATATTTTGCTGCTGTATTACTTAAAACACCCCACAAATAGTTTACAGATAAAATAGGCAAGAATATCTGTATTCTTACCAGAACTGTATCTAAGTGACTGACTTAGACCACTTTATATGTGACTATAAGGATGCAATTATACCTTCCTGCCTAACTACACATTACAATTATAGTATCCCAGCTGTCTGTGATACCCTTAGATCTCTTCAGCAGACTTTGGGCCAGATTCTTACCTGATACTAATTTTTCACTGCTTTACTAAGTTGCAGACCAAAATTGATGTCTCCCATTTATCAGGAGATGAATAACAACATACTGTTCCCAAGATAAACATCAGACCACATCAAATTCTATTCCTGGTTATGGTGCTCTGATACCACCAAGCTCAGATGGGGTTTATGGAGCTTCACCATGTACACTTAGCGTCAATTTCTACCCACAGCTAGGAGTTGGCCTGACAATCCAATGGAGGCTCTGAATTTACAATCTGTAACATCTGTGTGAGCCTCATCTGACTGTTTTCTGTCACCCAACTAACTTGGTAATTGTCAAACAGGGCAAGAGTAAATCATTCAAGTGATAGACATTCACCTACATACAGTCACACAAAGGAATTCATGTCAGTATTTGGGAAGAGTTTTAGTAATTACAGTTGCTAAGTAAATAGATGCACTGAAAATTATTTCCACACTTCAGATACAAACATCATTTATCAGTTTATTTTAGTGGACAAAGACTAACAGATCATTTCCATTCTCCTGAGTTCAACTCCTAATTCAGCCTTATGAAAATCACTGGTTCTACACTAAGGCTGAGCTTGCTCTTTCATAATTTGAGACTGCAGAAGAAGGCTATAGAGACATAAAAGGTGTTTTCGTTCACAACAATCCAGATCTTCTGATCTCTTTTTCTTGTTAATTACTATTTTATGAGATACTAATTTGTTATTCTTGGTCCAAATTACATATTGATATAATTGCAAAGACTGAAGAATTGTCCCTGCTATAAAAGGCCTTATTCAAATATTTTTTATCTTTGAAGTAATTTTCAAGTCCTTATTTCACAAAACAAAGGAAATCCTATTTCAATAATGTATCTTTTAGCTCTGCAGAAGAATAAGACTTTATAAAAAAATGTTATATATAAGCTATGGCTTTTTACTTTTTTAGAGGTTTCAAGGATCATCTTTTTCTAGACATTACTTGCTATGAAGTAAATATACTGGTGCCCTGTTGATAAATGCATCATTTCTTTATTACTGCAAATAAAGCATGTTCCCCCCTCTGTAGATACCTTTGACACAGACACTGCCATTGAGTCACTTACAATATCGCCCTAACTATATCTGAAACATCTCTACTTTTAAAAAGTATTCCCAGCATCTCAGATAATCTCTGTTCTTTGCAGCCTGTAGACTAGGAATAAAAATATGCTGGAGGGTTAATAACCCTGGCCAGCTGCTGCCCAACAAGTGGAAGTGAGTTTCAAAGGTGTGTGGCCCTTTCCAAGAGAGCCTTTTCCAACAATCAAATTTTAAATAAAACATCTCTGTGGATCACAGATATGACAGCAGTTCATGCTACCCGTCACTGGTCTGTAACCCTGGGTAATGGTTGGTTCTTCTTCAGGGTTATGGACTATGGCATGGACCTGAGGAATTCTATTCCATCGCCCCAGGTGCAATGGAGAAAAGAGACAGACAAAGTTTGCCAAGAGACCATGAAATGGTAAGACAGCATGTACTGCAGGTGGCTCTTCACAGCAATTCAGCAGGGGTGTCTTTGTTTTATACAGGACCAGATCTGCTACATATAGAATTAGTCAGTAGACAGCAGAGACACTGTGAAAGAAAAGCAGGTTATACCTGGTTTAAGGTGCAATGAGAAATAATTTTATTTCACTTAATCAAGTGCAGCAAAAGCACTGTTTCTACTACATCTGATGTAGAGGGTGTCCAGTCTTCTAGGACAGCTGTCTGTGGGTCTTAGATATTATCATTCATTAGCTGGTATATTCTACATTACAAAATCTGAACTCATGCATTGAAAAGGCCAGGTGGAATACTGAAGGAGGGCTGCTACCTGCTAACACTGAAATTTCCCACTGGTAAAAATCCCTCTGTAATGATCCCTGCTGCAGAATCAGTTCTGAAATATGGTCTACGTCCTTCAGAGTAACTAAATGGAGCTCATATATAGAAATGTGAAACTAAGGATGGCAGCAAAAGCAATAGGTCAGTGCTTCTGACAATGGTAAAGTGCGCACTTGAAGGTAAAGAGGCTGATCTTCTCTCAGTCTTAGTTGCCTTATAACTACCTCTACCATACAGTGCCTAAAAGCACTGGGAAAAACCAAAGGGATTGCTGAAGTTACACAACCCATGGACAGCCTGTGATCTGGCTGACCATCCTGGACAAGCCTGTACCATTCTGCAAGAGAAGGTTTGGCTGCCGGGGCTGCTGTCATCCATGACTCCTGGATTCCTTCATTCAGGTGGTTCTCAGGAGTACAAAACACACAGCTGATGGCGCTCTGATTCATGAAGATGTTAGCAGAGCCAGTAGTTATCCATCCTAGATACGTGAGCCTTACTTTGAAAGGCAGCCATTAACCACATCTCCCAAAGACATAGGCTCCCTCCCTCCCCTCCCTCCAGATGTTTCTCAGTACCTCCAAAAATGGGAATTCTAGTTTCCAGTTCTTTGAGTAGTTTCCATATGCTGAGAGGGAGAGGGAAGGTGTAAGTAAATGCAGTGATTTTTCATTTTTTTTAACATGGAAGAGCACTGTGTGCCAAGAAATGTCCTCTCTGCATTTGTTCAGACAAGTTGCTAATGTCTATATGGCAAGATTCAAGAGATAATCTTTATGTGTGCACATGTGGGAAGGAAAAGGGCTAGCATAATGTAAATTTTGACTCTGTTGAAAGCACAGCCCTATGGGAATAACTTCCTAACATGCTCAGCTGCAATGAGGAAGCAGTGCTTGAGAGAAGAAACAGAAGGATCTTTGCAAATGCTTCCTTTTCCCTCTGTGCCTTTTGATATTAAGCAAGTCCTTTCCCACATTCTTATTGGCCAAGTTGGAGTGATCTGTTCTCCAAAGGGGTGGGAGAGGACGACTCTTTATTCTAAACATATGGTAAAAAAGCTGAATACAACATTGGGAACTTGCAGCTGGGAACTGGAGAGCAAAAGGGATATGAATTTTTAAAACATCCCCAAAATTAAATCATGGCTCAAAAAGGGGTAAACAAAAAGGGAAATCTTTGCAGCTAGAACAGGTCAGAAAGAGAGAATGGATTTGCACATTCAGTTTATTTATTATCCCAAGAGAAAATGCAAACAAGGCTCAGAAGCACACATGCACTGCTGAGAAGTGGAAGGGTGGGCAGTACTTGAACAGAACATTTTTTAGAGATTAGTCATTTTAATATGCCCATATATTCAAAAAATGGACCAGATTCTCAGTGGGTGTAAAGAGGCAGTTCATAGAACTGAATTATTTACACTTAGAAGAGAAACTAGCTAATGCTTCTACTCCTGGCAAACACCAAAGCATAAAAACTTCACAAAAACACACACATAGAGCAGCTAAGTGGGGAAGAGCAGACCTTGCAAAAAGGGCTTCTATTACTGCTAAAAATACATAGTATGTTTTCATTTTAGTTTAAAAAAATTTTGCTTGAGAGGTCTGTTTTCCCCAAGCTGTGCAACTAATTTTAGTGGCTCCCACATGTCCCAACACTTAACACTTGTGCCAGTCTGCCCATTCATAATAGGGGGTATCTTTTTGTTTGTTTTCAAAGCAGTCTCCAAGGTGAAACCTACCCAGCAATGTTTTGCAGTATAGAGAAAAGAAAACCAGCTCTGATACTGGGTATATATACTGCATTCAACTTTTAGAGAGTAACCAACTTAGCCAGCTCCTATTAAGAATGTCTCTGTGAGTAGTTAATGTGTATTTTCCACTGCAAAGTGGAGACACCCTCACAGCAACCCCAGCTACACTTGTCTGTCAGGTCCTCCTTCCTTCTGCAGTGGTTTCGGCCTTTTCTCTGTGTTTTCTCTGTGATCTCCCCCTTCTCTAAATGTGCTGTTATAAATTATCATCATGTGAAAAACCTATGTCTAGGTTGCACTGAATGCAAAAAATTAAAATAAAATGCCACCACGGATAGCAATCATCTCTTTCATTTTCTCTACCAGTAGGCATGTCAAACAGTTCTGGGGAAGGATTGAAGTTCAAACTGACAACCAACCATTAATGCAGAGCTGCACTGAGGCCCTGTAGAAGGGGTAAGATGTTCTTTTAAACACTCTGGCATGCCAAGAAGTTTCTAGACATTTTACAAACCAGATGCTGTAACTTTAGCTTAGAACAGATGACTTTCTTAGCAACTGAAAGGAAGACAAAACAAAGGAGGCTAGTATTTTGGTACACAGGAGAAAAGGTAGCAATTCCCTTTGCATCACAGGATGTGGCGTTCCAGAGAGAAATCCTGAAATACCTGAGGCCACAACTGCTGTGACAGTTGACACTGCTGAGGTGTACAGACTGAATCCAGCCCCAGCTCTAGTAATTCTGTGGTCTCCTGTGGGCTCACTCTTTGGCACACATACCAGACAACTTCAATTAGAATTAAGAGGCAGTGTCATATTTTGTTAAAAGGATTCAACTTTGAATGTTTTCCAGCAACCACTTTTTTTTTCTTCTTCTGGGAGACAGAAAACTGAGAGGCATAACTGATGGGTAATGTTTTGGCATATTCTTTGCCCTTTGGAATTTCACATTCCTACTTTTAACTTTCCTGTTTAAAGATAACTATATATGTGAAACTCTAAACACAATTCATTTGTCTAGGACTTTCACTGACTTATTTAGCAATAACCACAGCTGATAATTTGCTTTAAATACAATTAACCAATCTGTTCTGGCATGAGTTTTCTTAAAAGGTAAAATAGACATGTCGTGCTTCACAAACACAAGCTGTGACTAGAGTCTGACATCTTGGGGTTTTTTTTGTGTCTTCTTGGAGGGACAGTAGATAGGGAAAGTTTTATCAACAATTTGATCTAATGCCAAACCATTTACTTTTTCTTGTATATAACAGACCAATACAAAACTGGACTCATACAAACATTCGTTCCCCAGACTAGTCCATGCCATTTCACACCTTGCCCTAAAGAGGCCTGAAACTACCAAGATAGATGTCAATTAGCGGTGACTTTCAGAACTGAAATGAATTACATATAAGTGGTATAAGAAAGGAAGATAAAAGACAGGTAGAAGAAGGACCTCACTGTCATGATCAGAGAACAGATCAGTAATCGTGACATTGCAGAGGAAGTTCTTTACAGACGTCTAACCAGGGTGAAGTCCTGGACTTGAGGAAGTCTCAGTACTGCAGGCCATAGTTCTTATGGGGAAATGCAACTTCCCTGAGATCTCCTGGAAGGGCACAAGCAGTTGAGACTCCTGAAAGGTGTTGGGAATAACTTCTTGATACAGCATGGTCTACCAAGGGGTGATGCACAGGTGGATGCTCTTCACTACTAAGGACAAACTGGAAATCTAGAAAGGCTGCCTGGAGCATGTTGTTTTTAGGAAAGCCAAACCTCATCTGCAGTTTGGACTTGCAAGGGACATAAAAGGCAGCAAAAAGAGATTCCACTGCTACATTTCCTGTGCTGAAGAGGGTAGGGGATTTAGTGACACTGGACACAGATAAGCATCACATGCCACATAATGACCCAAATTCACTTACCATTTACAGCCATGCAACAGCCAACCCAGTTCCTTGTCACATATAAAGAATTAAATATAATTTCAAAATAAATCTAATTTTTAATGAACATGTGAGATTATGAACCTGCTTCAAAATCTGCATTATAACCGGAGAGAAAGAATTCTTCTAAATAACTCTTAAATGGTATTTGGACAGCTGTTTAATAACAACATAAAAATCCTACGAGTTGAGTTCTGTTATAGTTTCTACTTGTGCTTCCAGCTGGCTGATGCCTGGTGTAAGGGGAATGAAGACAAGAGCCAAAGATACACATTGCTTTGTGCAAGAATCAGAAAAAGAAAAGGCTGAGAGCCAAATCATCCCCTCTGCTTCTAGGTGCCTTGAGGTAGAATTTGCACAAAGACTGAAAAAATGGGCCTGGAATTCTATAAAGAAATGTAGACATAGATGTCAACTTCTATGCATGTGGTCAAGACCACTGTAATTTCATGGTTCTTAGGTCTTACACACTGACGGATGGCCAACCTACCTCTGGGAATGAGGCCCTGCATCAGAGAGATTTTGACCTTTCTGTGGAAAACCCAGCTATGCAAACTTGCCATGCCTCCACAAGTGAAAACTGACTTTGACCTCTTTACAGGAGACCTGGATCCTGAGTCTGTAATAGGAAAATGCTGTATTATATAAAAGTTCATTTATATTTAGATATACATAAAGGAAAAAATATGTGACATCACAGGGCTGGATTAAACCATCTGAGAAGGAAAGTTCAGCTCACACAGCTTGTTAGAAAAAACAGCATTGGAAGCATATTTTATTTGAATATGCAGATGTAGTGAAGTCAAAACTTTGTGAAAACAAATGGATTTCAGCATTTTGTTTCAGAAGAAAGCAGTAAAGAATTTCAAACTCTGTCACTAAGAAAAAAAACTAAACATTTTTTTTCTTAATGAAGAATTCTGAGATGCTAGCATTTTTTCCCACCCTCAAATGAAGACAGACTTCAAAACTTCTTATTCTAAAAGAAAGTCTCTACCTGCACAATTCCAAAATCTAGGTTGCCAGTTCCTTAAGTGTTTTATAGTCTATGTCCTACAACTATAATGGAGGAGAAACAAGATAGATTGTAAGAATGCCTCTTGCCTTATCTGTTGGTTCAGTCTTGCATTGCTCAGTGGCTTTCATTTCTAATAATAGTGCTACCATGTGACAGAATTCAGTATCAGTTCCATCCCTCAGCTTCCTTTACACATAATCCTTGCAGTACTGAGGATGCAGAGAGACAACGAACAAAATCAGCACAGAGAAAAACCTTTATTTGACTCAACTAGACTATGAATATATTTTAATGACGTGTAAACAGTAATGGTATATTAGACCTCAAAATTATTTTGTCCTAACTATGCATAAGGGTTTGTGTAGAGATTAAGGATGTCTGTCAGCTGATATCTCAATAGAGGAGCTCTCTGCACATTAAATTTTTCTTTCCCCTTTGCTCACCATACTGATTTATTCAGAACACTGTCTGAATGCATTTGCCTGATGTTGAATGATGCCTTCATCTTTAATGAATGTTCTAGGGAACCTGCTTTCCTGTCTTCTTATCTCTTAGAAAGGGGTTTCTGGTAAAATAAGAAAACATGCCAAATAAGTTTTAGTTGTTGCTAAGTAATACTTACCCTGATCAAGGACTTCTTGGTCTCTCATGGTCTGCTAGTGAGGAGGGGCATGCGAAGGCAGGAGGAAGCAGAGACAGGACACCTGACCCAAACTAGTCAAAGGGGTATTCCATACCACAGCATGTCATGCCCAGTACATAAACCGGGGGGTCTTAGCTGGAAGGTCCTGATCACTGCTCAGGTAGGGCTGGGTATTGGTCAGCAGGTGGTGAGCAATTGTATTGTGCATCACTTGTGTTTATTGGTTTTTTCTTTTCCTTTTCCCCTTTTAGTATTAAATCCTCTCCCCTTGATATTTCCCTTATCAGCACTATCAGTAGTAGCAGTAGTAGTAGTTTTGTATTATACTTTAGTTATTGGACTGTTCTTATCTCAATCCGTGGGGTTTACATCCCTTTGATTCTCCTTCTCATCCTGCCTGGGGGGCGTGAGTGAGCAGCTCTGTGGTGCTGTGAGTTACCAATTGGGCTTAAACCACGACAGTCAGGTCAAGCCTTTTGAATATTTTGCTTCAGAAGCCACATACGTGGCTATGAGTCACTTAACGTACTGCACAAACTGCAATGCGTACTTGCCATAACTGTGTGCCCACACTGCCAGTTTAGCATTCTGTCTAGAATTATGTCTGTTCTTTTGTAGGCAAATTCTAACTAACACATTACTGGACCACTTATTAGATTCACCACAGTTTAGAAAAGAGTCATGTTTTCTTATCTAATATTTTGTTCCTTCAATTTTTATTTTTTTTTTACCATTAATGGAAGAATTTTACAACCTACTCTATTGGTCCCACAGCAATTTTTACCTACATTAACAGCTTCTAAGTATGTACATTTCAAAGTCCTTTCTGCATATTTGCTTCAAGGGAGTAAAAAGTAGTTTTAGCTCTGAAAAAACTTCACAGAACTGAAAGCACAAGGCACCCATAGAGGTGGCACATTGATTTGAGGGTATTAATACATGCCTAATTTTTACAGTCTCTGTCATGTTCTGTAGAAAAGACACTAAGAAATACTCCAGGCTAGGATGCAGCCAATACATGAATCCCTATCTAGGTGTCAGTCTGGTTATTTAGGTATAGGCACAGGACAATTCACTACAGCTTCAAAAGTTACTCCTGAATTTAGTTCATTCTACTGATACAGAAGTCTCTGGAGAGTAGCTATATGATTACTTTCCATAATTCATCCTACCCTGCGAGCAAAACCAACAGCAGCAACAACAAAATCACTGAAGCACCATCTTGCAAGATAAAGGAACTAAAAATTTCATTTCCTTCACAAAATCAAATTGTTCTCACAGTTTTTGCATAAAGCAGGCTCTGTGAGTATTCATGGTTTGCACAGACCTCTATCACACTACAGCATAATTCCCTGCTGTTATGTAATTGGTGGGAAATATATGAAGCCATATCTAATAATTTTCTACATTTAGAACATCTACTTCCTACATTTATCTGCACCTGAAGAAATACACTTCTTTCTCCTATATACAGAAAAGAAAGAAAGAGAAGTAAGAAAAAATAGAAGTTAGGTCCTAGATATAAAATGATACCCTAAGTATTTAAAATCAAACTGTTGACGATTGCCTGCTTCCTTACTCAGCAGAAAGCATTACTTACACCAGGAATCATTGGGCAAAATTCTGTGCTGAGTTTAGTAAAGACAACAGTTTAGAATATCAAAGTGATCTCTTCTGCCTTTAAAATCTGTAACACTATCTGAATCCTCCATTTTCTGCTCACACTCTACACTTCTAATAATGGTAGCCGAGGCAGCATGTCATGTGAGACCCAATGGCTAAAATGATGACTACAACAACTGTGGTAGTTTTGAAGTTTCACAGTATACACCAAAAAAACCCCACAACAAAACAGTGCAGGCCTGCCTAGCAACTGGCTTCCAGAGCACTTTAATAAGATGAAGCTTGGTTTGTGTTTTCCTATGGATTAAGGTGGCATCTTTCTAATTAGTGTATATAGAACTACAAAATATTAATGAGGCCATTTGAGGGAAAACTGCTGCTGGGCCTGGAGTGCTTGTATGATGGCTGTGATGTTTGCTGGGGAACAGGGTGTGGTGTTCAGATGATGGAGGACTTAATAAATGAAGTGGCATGATAGAGCTATGAATTAAACCAACTCAGCATTAGCTGGGTTCTTCATTAGAAGAAAGAATATTTTCTGAAGTTAATAAGAATAACAGAAACCATGTAAGTTGAATTCTATGGTCATTCAATAAAGTTAGAATAACCTACACATGGGAGAGGAAAAATTTTCCATCATCATGAGATGATTACATGATTAATACAGAAGGTCTTGGTGAACATCTAGTCCACAAACAGCTTAACATCACAGGGCAAAAAATGATCCCCAAAACCTTGTAATATGTGATTTTTTATAAACATGTTGGGCTAAAGAAAAAGAATATCTGTGAGGGTGGAGAAGTACAAAAAAAGAAAGCAACCCAATACAACCCAGTACAAAGAAACTGATACTGAACTACCCACCGGGAAATAAGAATGGAATGTGCAGAACTCGGAAGCTGCTTGGATGTAATTCAAGAGAAATATGGTGCATAGATAGTGTTCCATAATTGCTAGTTCTCCTAACAGTAATATATGAAAAATACAATTTTTGAATGGCAGAAGGGATGACATTAATAATATTACATAGAAACTAGAAAGATTCCATAATCCTGTAGCATTTAGTAGAGCATGCTCTTTTTCTGTAGAAGTCACAAACCACCATATAGAATCATAGAATCATAGAATAGTTAGGGTTGGAAAAGCCCTGAAGATCATCTAGTTCCAACCCCCCTGCCATGAGCAGGGACACCACACACTAAACTATGTTACCCAAGGCTCTGTCCAACCTGGCCTTGAACACCGCCAGGGTTGGAGCATTCACAACTTCCTTGGGCAACCTATTCCAGTGCCTCACCACCCTCACTGTGAAGAACTTCTTCCTTATATCTAATCTAAAGTTCCCCTGTTTAAGTTTAAAGCCGTTACCCCTTGTCCTACCACTAGAGTCCCTAACGAAGAGTCCCTCCCCAGCATCCTTGTAGGCCCCCTTCAGATACTGGAAGGCTGCTATGAGGTCTCCACGCAGCCTTCTCTTCTCCAGGCTGAGCAGCCCCAACTTTCTCAGCCTGTCTTCATACGGGAGGTGCTCCAGCCCTCTTATCATCCTCGTGGCCCTCCTCTGGACTTGCTCCAACAGCTCCATGTCCTTTTTATGTTGAGGACACCAGAACTGTACACAATACTCCAAGTGAGGTCTCATGAGAGCAGAGTAGAGGGGCAGGATCACCTCCTTTGACCTGCTGGTCATGCTTCTTTTGATGCAGCCCAGGATACGGTTGGCGTTCTGGGCTGCAAGCGCACACTGCCTGCTCATGTCGAGTTTCTCATCAACCCGCACCCCCAAGTCCTTCTCCACAGGGCTCCTTTGAATCTCTTCTCCGCCCAGCCTGTAGCTGTGCCTGGGGGTGTTACAGATGTTAGCATGGGAAGATGTATCTGGTACAGGATTGTACCAGAAGCTGTTTATCTGATAGGACCTCAAATCTCACATTTTGCAAACCCTGGAGAATGGCAGAAACACAGTTCACTCAGTGCCAACTTCTGCTGCTATTGCAAGTAATTTCTTGGTATGTAACCAATTGGTGTTTCCTCACACAGCCTGCTCAGTCCTGCTGTGATTATTTTTGATCATCATGATCAATTTATTCTGAAAATTGATGGAGTGCTGCTTTCTTTTATCTATTTCAGGCCAACATCTGAATGTTTGGTCTGTGTTTAATGCAGCTAGAATGACTTCACCTCTGATTTATACAGCTATGCTGTAACTACAGAGACCTGTGAGAACAACAAAAGGAAAGCACCTCCTGAGCAAAATTCGCAGAGAATTTTAGACTCTGGGGTTGGAGTCTAAATGAATTTTGCTCTGTAACTTTAAGAATGACCTTTCAATGCTCTGTAACTTTAAGAAAGATCTTTCAATGCCTAGACATCTTGTGCAACTCAGTATGCTTCACTTCTGTTCAGAACAGCAGAAAGGAGTTCAGGTTAGAACCAAAATAAAGTGCTTGAGCTTAGTCATATTTGCAAGATCAGCTGAACCCTTCAGCTTGCTGAAAAGCATCTGCGTATTTCATCAGTCTCTAAAGTCTATTTTTACAGCATTTGAAACAACAGGAGAGTAATACAGTTGATGTGAAAATTTCAAAAGCAAGTCTAATTGCAAGCTTAGTGTTAATTGTCCGCTATTCCTGGCTGCTGCTGGTGAAGAGAGCTACACCAGGAGTTGTATTTACACGATTTACTATCAAATGAATGACCAAATCACAGTAAATAAACAAAAGAGGAATGCAAAGATATGCATGGAACAGTAGCTGAGCTTTGCAATTCTAGTCTCCACTAGAAAGTGAATAAATTTGTATTTTAAGGAGCCGGGTCCTGTGTTTGAACTTCGGGATTTGAAGATATTGTACTACTGCACCAAAATCCCATGACTCCAGTGAGGGTCAGTGTCTGGCTGCAGGAAGGAAAGATGTAAGTGAATACAGGGCTCTAGTCTTCAGTTCAGCAAGAGACTGATAAGTTCATTTTTTATTAACCAGAGTAATCTAAACCATTTTGCTTCCAGGTATTTAAATTGAAGGCCAATTTTTAAACAAGCAACTGAACGAGTTTGTTTAACGAAATAGGAAAGTGAAGCATTGGCCTAAAATAATGGGACTTAGGTATACTCTTGAACCCCTTGGCCCAAATTCACACATGGTCTGCAACCCAGTGCCATGCCATTTCCTTCCCTTGCCAGTCTAAATACAATTTAGTTTCCATGGGAAGGAACTGTGACCCTCCAGGGCTGAAGCTAGCCACGGTATGCCTTAGCTACATCCTCAGCGTGAGGCGATAAAGGAATCACAACCTTGGGTAAAAATACGGCAGTAGTCCTGGCCAACAGTTCAGACCTACCTTATCACAGATGCCTAAGCTTTAAACACCTGAAAAGATAAAAAATTCCACAAATACAGTTGATGTGGAAGGGACAATTTTACATGTCTTAATTGGAGGAGCATTGTGACACTGGGACAAAGCTGAGGTCTCCTACTTTAATAATGTCCTCCTTTTTTTCTGATAGAGTTTTATTGTTTTAGAGGAATTGGACTTTTGGTTGATACATGTAATGAATTTTGCTATTTCATAATGGTTTATTATAATTCAAAGCACAGTAGTATTCTAGTCACTTTTATTTAGCAAACATCCTCTATATTCTCTAGCAGACACTTTACTGGCTCCTTCCTTCTCTCAATGCTATTATTCTAAGCATGGCTTAAATGGATGCTTTATATTGTTTATCCTAACTTCTCTATTTATTAATTTAAAAATCTGAACGTACTTGTTTTTATATTCGAGTTGCATTCTGTCTTTGAAAAATATCTGAAGATCTACTTTGATTGAAAGTATTCTGCCTTCATCAGAGAGAATAAGTTTATGTAGAACAGAAAGTGCTTGAAGGTGGGTGTATTTGACTACTATAGACATTGGCAAATAATAATGACTTTCATGAAAGATTTGTCAAATTCAAAGTAGTACTTGTTGAAATTTGTTGTTCTTGTGAACCTTCTAGAATAACAGAATACATAGTTGTCAAAAAAATCCACACATCATATCTTTCCATCTACGTTGGCTCTTCAAATTCAGGGGAAAAATAATCAAAACATTTATCACTCTAGTGGTCAGAACTTTTTTCTTTCATACTTCTTACACATCAGTGTTTTTCCTCTCTAAGTCAAGAAACCACTGGAGGTAATAATGAAAACTTCTCAGTTATTTATACCAAATAGTAACCCATTACTGTAATTTAAGGATAAAGTTTAACTTACCTTATTTCATTATGAGTTCCCAAAAAATCTTGCCTTACAATGATAATATGGTAGCTAATATCTAATTCCCTTGATGTCATTAAAGAATTATACCCATGACTGCATTTGGATTAGGATTGCACTTAATGTTGTTAAATCAAAGTCTGAACAAGCAAAAGAAAATTGTGCAGAGAAAAACTGATCCTAGCCAGGTCCTATTCACTGGACTCTGATGCATGTTTATACTGGATTTAAAGCTGAAGCATTGACTAAATAGTATAAAAATAGCCATGCTGATGCAGTGGGGGAAAAAAATAGATTTGTTATGTCTGTAGCTCAGGAAAGAACTGACAGCTGTCAGTATGAATTTTTCTTGTCATTTATAAAACAATTAAAGATTGGTTTCACTGGTGGAAAGCAAAAGAAAGGTTTCAGTCTAGAAAAAGCTCCAATTCATATCTGTCTGGGGAGAGAAGCAGAGGGGAAGGGGTTTTTTTTAACCCCTATGCCCTCAGGATTAGCAGTTTCTGGTCTGTCCTTGTGTATGTACTTATCTTCAAATCTCTCCTTTCTTTCCTCATTCAGATTCTGAAGAGTTAGATGGTTTTCTCTTTGAAAGACAACCCCTATGCTTGTAAAGTAAAGTTTTTAGGGACAGAGCACTTGAAACGAGTCCTCAGGTCTGTAACATGACTCAGATAAGATGCTTTTGCCTGTTCTCTAGTGGTGGTTGCACAGTCATAAGACAGTCTCCTATAGTCAGAAAGCAAGTGTCCCTACAGAACAGGCAAAAAAATCTCTTTTAGCTCCTACAACAGAATTTTGACCTTCAGCAAAAAAGACCAGAGGCCATAAAACCTAAAATGTTCCTACAGAGATGGAAACCAGAGAGATCAAGGGCACTGCCCATGTACCATGGTTATTTTAAGGATTTAGCTGGATTGAAGCAGCAAATTGAGCTGGAAAACCTGCTAGTTAATATTTTCAACTCAATATACCCTAAATAACTATAATGGAGGGGAAAATTAATGTTTAAGAATGAGTTAGCTTGTTGCTGTCAACCTAGAGCTTGACTAGATTAAATGCTCTCTGTTCATCTACATGTACCTTAGTGCCAGAGCCTGTTGGAGCAATGAAACTTTTACTGAGTAAAGAGCGCCTTTAAGGAGCTGTTTGCACCAACTGTTAGCACAAGCCATCCCTATCTGCTCAATTTATATGCCTGTTTGAAAAGCGTCTGCAAAACCCAGTGCATTCTCCATGTTCGATTTGAAATGCTCATAATTCAGTCCAACAAAAACCAATTTTCTCTACAGAACTCAAAAGCCTTTCTTTTTGGTGAAAGCAATTTCCAAACTGTATTTCAAGTTTCAACTCCCAGTGGTTTTGGCTGTAAAAGTGTTTCAAAAGTCACTCTATCAATATAAATGCATATAAATTATATACGTACATATTTTAGTTTTGTATAGAGATTTTTTTACCCCTTAGTTTCATCAGATTGAGGAACAGATGAATTGCCTTCACTCAACCCTTTACAGGCAAAATAAAAATATTTCAGAAAGCAAGTAAACCTGCGACACAGAAATGGAAATCTTCATTACAGTTGTTTGTCCTGATTTTTCTGTGGCATACCAGAAAGCTCTCTCCTTCCAACACTTCTGATCAGATACCATGTAAACATGTCAGTCTTCAGAAGTTTATCCAAATTCATATAGGCCAAAAGCATTCTTGCATCAATATCTGATAAACAGCACGTCATACTGGCATTATGCTATATGCATGTGCAGCCTACAGTGTGAATATTAGCTAATCTGTAATCTGAAGTATACAATATGGTATGTATAATCCACATTGAAAATAGATGCTTTTGCTCTGTACAGTCAAATGAAACTCAGTTTTGTTTCAGGTTTGTCTCCTGTGACCTTCCTTTTGTTCAAGCAGTAATGATAACAGCTTTGTTTCCCATGTAATTTCGTACATTTTACATTTAAAAGAGGAAGCAGAAAATAAGTATTTACAACCATGACTACAAATCAAGTACTTGGGCTGGAACTCAACCTAGTCATTATATATTCAGATGACTGATTTACAATGACACCTGAAATGTGCTGTATGCTGGGCTACTTCTGTCTCGATTTTTGCCCAAACTCACCTGGCAAGCTTACGTATGGACTGAAGTTAACAGTGGTGCCAAGCAACTGCAAAGTAGAATTGAAGATGCTTGAGCAGATAAGGAATGACTTAAATAAGCCTAGGGAAAAGGATAACGGAAAGAATACAACAGTAAGAAGTACAAGAGTAAGAAGGAAAGAGGAACAGTGTGATAAGAAAGAGATGACAAATGTAGAAAGACTTGGAAAATCTCAGGAAGACTTCAAGACTTCACTCCTTCAACAGGAAAGTAGGAACAAATGTGGTCCACGCAAAGCCATTGCCTTCCACAGGTTTAAGCACTCCTCGTTAGGACCTCTTTTTCTACTTAATTTTTGCAAGCTGAGTGAATATGTGAAGTTTGTTCTCTACAACGCTCACCACTGAATGGCTTATTAATTACAATTCCTACATCATCCGGCACTTACAGAAGCATGGGACAGTGATGTTATACATACTTCTCCCTGCTAACGGGCAGAAAGTGAGGAGGAAGTGAGAGAACTGCAGTGTGTTAGTGCAATACTGATACGCAGGTCTGTAACAAAACCTGTTAACTCCCACCCCATCTTCCTCTTGGGATTCAGAGAGACATTTTGATGGACAGAGAACAAGGCAAGGAATGAAGTTAAGAATTAAACCTTTCTGCCAGGTCCTGAGAATCCTCACAGAACTGAGCCTCTGGCCTGTTCCATACCCAGAAGTACCAAAGTGAAAACCAGCAAACCCATAAAATTCTAGCTATCCAGTTGTGTGCAGCCCATGTTTCTTCTTGGCAAACATGGGACTCTGTCTTCTGATTGCTACAACAGCATGATGTGGAGAAAACCCCATGTGTTAATTTCACCTCACTCTTCTCTGGGAATAAACCAACTTCTACTTATTTACTGACAGAAAAAACAAACAAACAAACAAACAAAACAACAAAAAAACCCAACAACCTGTCACACTGAGTTCGAGATTGTAAAAATTATTGGACTGAGCATGTTAAATGAATGTCCAACCAAAGTGTCAGAATTTAACCCTGATAGTTTCCTAATTCTTAATAAATAGTAATCTACATAAATATACTGAGAATAATACAGATTTGTCTTCTAGTCTCCAAACAGCCATTTGATCAACTGAAAAATGAATGAATACACTTGAAAGTGTGCACTAATAATCATTTGCCATTGAGAGCTCCAGGTAATGGATGTGCAGATGGAGCTAGATCTATTATTTTCCCTGCCTTCAGGAGCAGCTTGTTCTGCAGTTGAGAATGGCTGCTGCGTAACATTCACATGCGTCAACATAGAGTAGGTGATGCATAGAACCAGGGGTTTACTTACCATTGTATAATAAGATCCATAAAAATCCTACATGGAGCTCCAGACTCACTTGTACTAGTCATTCAGCAGTAAAACATATATTAAGAAACAATTATTCCTCATTGACAGTCTAAATATACACAGCTAATAACGAGAGAAGAAACAGAAACAAAATTGAAATCCAAATAAATCATTAACCTCAATATAATTCAACAGTTCAGCCACAAATACAATTCAAGCCTCCAGAGACTAATTTTCCTATATTCTAAACCAACATAATACTATTTTTCCCTTGTTATCTGTTTGCATACCAAACTTTCAGTTACTCCTTAGATGATACACTTTTTGTGGACTGAATATCAAATGCTTTCATGTCTTACACTTCTTTTGTTTGCCTCCTTTCATTTCCAATGTTCATGTTTATTTGTTCACTATCTAGTAGTAATGGGTACAAACACAGGCAGCCAACTGATTTAAAAAAATATGTTGCTTCATTTTTGAAAGGTTAGAGAACTCAATGCAGTTGAGCATTGTAAAGAATGTTTCTTTCAAACCCAACCTGAATCCTCCCTCTTTTAGTTTAAAGTCATCATCCCTTGTTCTAACACAATAGGCCTTGCTAAAAAGTCTCTCCATCTTTCTTATAAGCTCCTTTTAGGAACTGAAAAGCCACAATAAGGTCTTCCTGGAGTATTCTCTTCTCCAGGCTGAAATACATGTGTCATGTAAGAAATAAACAGAAATGACTAATACATCTAATGCTAAGCCTGTCTTTATGTTAAAAAATACACAGAAGCTGAACAAAGCAAAGGGTGTACTTCTGATCACTGAATATTCACAAAAGGTTCTGAACTAGCAAATATTAATCAGTTTATGCATGGTCTTTCAATATGGCTAAATGCCTGCCTCCAGATCTTCACCTCTGCTGTACTGAGAACTCTGAATGGACGATAACGTGTGTGGAAATAGCCCCACCATCTCTGGTGATGCTACGGGACCTGTTTGCCTCTAGTACTTACAGCCTTACTTTTGAAGTGGCCAGGAATTTTCTAGGTGTCTTTTGATATCAAATGTAAATTTGTTGAAACTAAAACTATGGGGAAGGGGGGAAGGGAAAAAAAGGTTTTGTTATCAGGTTTTAAATTTGTCAGAACAGTGTTTGCAATCTCCAGTATGAATGACAACATGGGGTGGGTTTTCCTTTTTTCATTTGCCTAAGTTCTTGTTTTGAATGTTAGGTTATTTTAACACAAACAACTTTCAAATTACTCAAAAGTGTATGAGAGTTTGGCTTGCAACAGCTTTTGAGCTTTTTTGAAAGTGGAAAGAACAGTATACCTCAAAAATGTTCAGAGACAATAACATTATTTTTCTTCCTACTCTAATGCGGTATCTAAATATCAGGAATCATCTGCGTGGGGTCTGATCTCTCCATCAGGTGTTGTTTAATACAATAACATAAGAGGTCGGGAGAGACTTTTTAGCAGGGCCTGTGCGACAAGGGGTGATGGTTTTAAACTAAAAGAGGGGAGATTCAGGCTGGATGTGAGGAAAAAATTCCTTTCAATGAGGGTGGTAAAATTCTGGCATAGGTTGCTCAGAGAGGTGATGGATGCACCATCCCTAGAGACATTCAAGGCCAGGCTGGATGTGGTTCTGGGCAACCAGATCAAGTTGAAGATGCTCCTGCTCATTGCATGGGGTTGGACTAGATGACCTTTGAAGGTTCCTTCCAACCCAAATCATTCTATGTTTCTATGATTGCCAGACAAGACCCTGTATCCTATTTTAAAGAGTCTTCAGATGCTTTCTTACTAGTGGAAGCCACTCTTCAAATAAAATCAGAAAAAAAAAAGGTAAAAAAAAAAAGGCAAATAGTGGTTTTTAATTAACATTGAGCCAGTGTTAACAAACCCAAAAAGTTGTTGATGAAGCACTGAAACAAAACAAGTCAATTAAAATATATTCTACAACCTCAAGCAAGGTGGAACAATAATGGCAAAATGTCAACAGCAACCACATTAATCAAATACCTTACTACATTACTTGTAGGGTTCTGTTAGACGACCCAGTTTACTCGTTAAAAGGTGTAAAGGACCCAATGCTGCACCCATTTTGCTCAAAGCACACATTGAAAAGCCAATGATTTTGCAGTCCTAATAAAATGAAGCACATATATACAAGACAATTGGGCAACGGCATCCCCAAATCCAACAGTTATGCCCCTATGTCAGTCACTTCATAGGGATTCTACGACAGTGGTGCTCATCCTGCAGGTAATTTTTGATGCATGGGCATGAAGTCCTCCTGTAGATTTCCTGGCTCTGCCAATTTAACAGATCCTTCACACTATTTCAGTGTCTTTTGCATACAATAACAACTGCCACAGGCAAACACTAGGTTAATGACTAATTCATAATTTTACATCTAAAAACTAATGGCAAGCGTTCTGGAGCTAAGCTCCATAAAGCACAATGTAGTGTAATAAAGTGTAATAAAATTTGGAACAATATCAGAACTAACAGCTTGGTTTACTTATAACCTCCTAAAGAGTCCATGATCACTTTGACAATTTGTGAAATCTTACTCTAAGCAAAACACATCACCAATCATGTATGTTTGAGGAAAGTAATTTATCTGACATACAATAAGCCCCAGCTGGGAATAAGAAGAATGTAATTCTCTCACAGGTCATTATAATTTGAAAGGTAAAATCTAGATTCTTAGAACAATTAGAATTTACATTGGACCAAATTATTTTTGGTGTGAGTAAACATGAATCAGTTTGAATGGAATTTTATCAATTTACATCAACAAGCAATTTATGCCATTGGCACTTAAGCCCTCATAGGTTTTAAAATTGCTTCTATTTGAAAGCAAATGTTGGAATAATCACTTTGTTTATTGTATCATTTTGGAAGCTTGCACTGTGTCTTGGTCTCTTGGATACAAAACCATGCAAGCAGCAACTGCATGCAGTAGCATTTCTAGCAGACAGAAGTCTAGGCTAAAGACCGACTTTACTGAAAAATACATCATAGCTGTAAAACCTTGCATTACAGCTGACAATGACTATTTCCCGAAGACCTAACTTTAGCATGCCATAATGAACAGAATTAGTGCTCATGTCTGTAACCGTATCAAAGGATCCACTCCACCAGTATTACACTTCTGCTTTCTTACTGGCTAGAATAAAAAGCTTCTGCATTTAGACTGACAGCATTTTACAGATATTAACTTTCTAGAAAAAACAGTTTAAATGTCCTTTTCAGTCCTTTTCTGCTTTTCGTTTATGGTTCTGATTGTCAAGTTTTCTAATGTTTTACTTTTCAAAACTTCTTCAGAATGTACTCAATCAGAATACATTAGAATGCACATGTAAATCAGTATAAAAATGTTATACAGGTATGAAAACACTTTCTGCACTCTACAGACAGTCAATTATGTATGATTCAGCTTCAGTTAAAAAGAAAAGGGATACTGTATGTAGCTGATGTCATGTTTCTTGCCAAAGCTAAGGCTTGCTTGTGTTTTCCCCTATAAATTGCTAGGCGGTGGCTGTGGGATTACATCAGCAATGCAGCCCCACACAGAGCTACTTCATTCCCATGCAAGTTTTTGCCCCAGAAAGATACCCCCAGTGTGATTATTTAATCTAGAAATAAACTTGTCAAATATTGCCGCTGTGCTTAAATACAGATGAAAGAGAAAAGGATCTTCAAAACACCACAAGAGATAGAAATAAGGATCCGAGGCAAATGAAAAAATAGGTGGGTGAGTTAAAACTAACAAGATCAAATCAAGTCACTGCTTCAGAGACACATGCTTCTCTTGCAGGATTCTTCTCCCAAATACTGCTGTACACTATAGTTGATAATCATTTTTTTTAGATTGCAACTATTATATATACAGCTAAGCTGGAAAATTATTGAGGGTGATGCTTTCAAAGGCAGGTTTCATCCACCCTGATTGAACTATTTTCACACAAGTTTCTGCTTTCGTGTATAACAGACTGGGCAGCAAAATTTTGAACCTTGATTTTACAGAGGTAACTCTTTTTTGCTTCCAAACCTGTGAAGCGCCTACATCTACAGATAAGCAACAGTGAAGGTAAATGCTCAGGTGAGTGAGGACTGCAGATCATGTCTTTTTTGGTTGTTTTTTTTTTTTAGGAAAAAAAAAATCCTCCACATAAATCAGGAAGATCTTGCAAATTTTATCTCATTTAAACATAAAACCGGTATTTAAATATAACTATGAATCCATCTGAACATACAGAAATCCACACAGAAATGGAGAAGTATCTTGACCTGTTCTGGATAGGTGTCTCTTGAAAATGTTTTCAAAGACTGGTAAGCAAGCCAACAGTGTCACTGCTGATATCCTAGCTTTAGGAATGGTATTTGCTAGCATAAGTCTTGTCGGTTTTCTGAGTGGCAGTCTGTCTGCAACAAATACTGAACCAGACTGAGCTTTCAAATCTTGGTAACTCGGAATGAGTTACAGTATATAATTCACCATGAATTACAGAAGGCACATGGGACTTACTCCAACCTGATTGTGATGGCTCGTTAAAACTGATGTGTGAATGTGTCAAGTATTTTCTGCAATACTTGACAATAAGATGAGATTGGCACCACCAAAAATGGCACCCCTTTATATACTTTGGTTTGTATGTCTCACCAAACAGTACTTTTGCCTCTCAGTCTAGCCAGTTGACTAGTGCAAATTGTAGAGGAGTTCTTACTGACATCATGATACATTTTTAAACAGACAGGCCATGTCTGAAAAATTCTTCTCTTAGTTCACTTGTTAAGGGGAGATTAAAAGAACTGACATTTGTGAGAGCAAAGATAAAGCTGAAAGACAAAAGAAACAGATCGAAACATGCATCAGCAAACTACAGTATGACAAAAAGAAACAGATCGAAACACGCATCAGCAAACCACAGTATGACAAATGTATTTTCTTCTTCCATACTGTATCTTCTCTGTTCAGAACTACAGATATACTTAAGATTTTGTCTACAACCTCATAAACAAGGGGACCTCTGACAAATCCTTTAATTTTATGTGCTTGGAGTTTGGACTTTCTGCAGAAAAGATGGGATACGAAAAATAATTGTCCAGAAAGAGCAATTAAATTTCTCAGAATGAGTTTTGATACTCAAAGCTGCTACTAACTTGTAGGTGATCAACAGCAAAGTAGGAAGAGAGAATTAGCAGCAGTTTCTTTGAAGAAGTTACTGCATAGCCTAGTAAAATATTAATATCTAGTGTATTACTTTGCTTATTTTAAAACAGGATTGACAAATCTAAGTAGTCTGTAGCAATACAAATCGATCAACAGAAAAGACTGAAGTTCAAGTTTAGCAGAAAATGCAAATGCTATTTCTACCCTGAATACATTTTCAAGTGTTTCCACTTGCTGCTGTGAAGTGGAAACTTCAGCAGCTGAATAAAACAAAGAAGTCATGGCCTCTGACAATAAGGAGTGTATAATCTAAAGGCCAGCTCTTCTAAGCAGAATCCAAGTATTTTTTATAGGCTAAATATAAAACTGGTTTTGAGTTCTATTTTGGTCACGAATAGAAGTATTCACTTGCATGAAGTCGGCACTGTATGGACGCTTTTACAATGAATACCTGTTCCTACTGAAGTCAGCCGCACCATTACCACTGATGTCAGCAAGATTAGGTCTGGCACTTAAAATTAATGTGCCTGCTCTTTCCCAGTCTTTGAGGTACCTATCTTAACTATCACTGCTCTTGAAAGTCGCAAGAGCATTTTAAAAACCTCTTATTTTCAGATTGGTATCCTTGAATGAACAAAGTATTTTTAATCCTTTATGTTTATAAAATCACTAAATAGAGATGTTTTCATAAATAATAAATTACTTCCATTTTGTTAACAGATTAAATGAATTAATTAAAACCTCAATGGCTTTTAGAAATGCATACGTATTTTGCATAATCTCCTTGGATGTGTTTTAGCAAATTAATAAATGAACATTTATGGTTTCCTTTCCCCTGTACCTCACAATTAATGTGCTTATCTGTAAAATGCAGCAGTGGGAAAGTATAATTATCCCTAATAACAATATATAGAGAAAAAAACTACATGGAGAAGCTAAGTGTCTGCTTACAAACTCTACTGCAGATGAATCTGAGTTCAATTGTTCTGAGTTACAAATTAGCCAGACATAAACCACTTGCAGACTGGGAATTACATGTTTCCCTGTAATTACATCATTGGAGAGCACACAGTATCTGGAGCAGAATACCAGTTTAATATAATTCCTTATAGTGATCATGACCAAAAACTCATGCGTTTGGGCTAAGCATGAAGCTTGTGTCTCTGCAGAAGACCACAAAAATACAGCCTAGGTTTATGTGAAGTTAGAGCAAATAAGTGATTCACGGCTCCCAGTTCCTGAACTCATAGCACAATTCTCACAACAGCCTTACTTAACAATAATTTTATAGAGAGTTTAAGGATTTTAATCTCATTTGGTTTTGGGCTATGTAAAAGCGGTTCCTACTGGAACTTGGAACTTTTGTTTAGTGCCACTTAGGAAATTGGCATTGACCCATGCTACTAAAAAGTGTGATCCAGCAGGGAACACTTTGATGCTGATATCTTTTTCTTTAAATACTATTTATTTTTAATTGATGTCTTTTACACATTGCAACATCTTTCATATTTTTAATATACTTAATACAAATATAAACTATTGCAGTTGTATCTTGAGACATCTAATCTCATGCACAGAGCTTTTAAGAACAATCTGTTTGGCTTAATGAGATCTCTACTGAGAAATGAGCTGAGGAGCTCCTAATGTACCATTTTACTAAATGGTCTTTTTTTTTTCTTTTAATACTGCAAGAAGAAACAAAACAGATTTCAATTTCCTTTGGCAAGCTTTGAGCATCTACCCTTTCATCATTCTTTCTTCTTGATCTCTTTCTAGCTCTCTCCCCTACTGTGCCACAAAAACCTTTCATGTCCCAGAGCTGTTCCCTATCAGACATCATATAATTCATACTACTAGCACCTTAATTCAATGGACAAACTGCACTGCAGCGCCATGTAAAAATAGAGTATGATTTTTTTGTAAAGCATTGCCAGAAAGATTCTAAAAAGGCATAATTACAAATTGTGATAGACATCTCAACATTCATTTTTAGTTTACATGGATCCCTTTGGTTATCGTAGTGATATGCATTAGATTATTTTTCCTCCTTTGTAAATTTCTCCGTAGTCATTTCGACAGAAAGGAAAATCCTCAAATTGATAATGAAGCCTATTGCTGGACTGTGACAATAAAAGTCAATGCTTTACAGAGACAAAGAACAGGCATGCGTTGTGTTTTATATGTGTTCACTTACAAAAGACTATACATTTACCTGCATACCTCCTGGGTAACTCTGCAGCTTCTGAATTCATCAGTTAGCTAAAAATGCTCTGTGTGGCTGTTCTAATCCTGCTTGCATTGTCCTAGAGATGGAGAAAGTCATGGCCAATTGAGGAAAAATTTCAGGACAGGCATTGTTATTTCAACCTTAAATATATACATAGGAATAAAAGCTGAGTCATACAGGTTTTGTCTGAGGTGTTTCTTCTTTATTCTAGACATAGCTCACAGGTAGAGGGATAAACACCCTTAAAACAAACAGTATTATAATCTCTCTATAAAAATAGATCCTTCCCTACTTCTCATCCTTAATTATCAGCAACTTCCTACTAGGTAAATGTCCTCATTGAAAATAAATCTTCCCTTTGCTTAGAAAAAGCCAAACTGAGCAGATATATCTTATTCTGTATCCTGAAACTAGCTGAACTCTGACAAATCACGACAGCGGGGTGGGGTGGGGAATCTAAATCAAAGGCCCAACGACAGTACCTAGCCATTCACCAATGACAAGAACACAGCTCAGGGGAGTGACCACAGCAAAATTATCTGCATATCATTTATTGCTAATAAGACATAATAGGACAAATATTTTCAAAGATAACCTCTGTCAGGCATGTTTGCATTGCTGTAGGCCAGAAATGCCTGACATTTCCCTCAAGATAAGAAAGGGTAATTTCTATCTCTGCTGATAATCACTTTTTCATTCCAGCCTTTCAAGGTAACTGTTTTCTACTAGTTAGATCTTCCAAAACCTTTCTAGAAATCCTCATAGTGTGATCTGGCAATGGCATAACTTATGTAGCAGAAGGTGTTCCTTCCTACTGTTTAAAGTACTTGAAATTCTCTTTGAGAAATGTATGTGTGTGATTCTGTGTTTGGATTCATCCGACTTTTTCTTTATTGTCAGTTTGGCAAGACTGAACAACCAAGGATCCTGTTCTGTGACTCAGTAAATGGCTGACCATTTTTGTTTGCCTTGAGAAAGCTCTATACCACTAGCTTTTAACTAAAATCTTTCCCTTTATTAGAAACTGCTACTTATCATTTCAAAGTAAAAAGCTGCTGTGATGTTTTTGTGTAGACATGATTATACAACCAGTGTAGGAGTGAACAAACACTCTAAGAAACACTGGATTATTTTTTTTTCAGAACAAAATGAGCCAGTCAGATCCTTCTGCAGAGTTCCTGTGAGTTTCCATGAAGCAGACAAATAAGTCAAAATTAAAAGTTACTGTTTGAAAACTTACATTGTACATGGGACCACCATAATAAACATTGATTAGTAGTATTCCCCATGTGGCTCAGAAAAGTAGAAACACTATAAAACTCATTAGTGAAAAGACCTGAGTACTCAGAACAGTCACTTTAAACCATCAGATTTAGTGTTTTACCACATCCTCATTAAAAAACATTAACAGTTTGTGTGTATTTATATATATGCATATAGTTCTTGTGATAATTTTCTATTTTTTAGCTGAAACTTCCTATACTTCATGTGCAATATCACATCTTAAAAATAATCCTGCAGCATTCCACAGATTATTGGAAACCACTTTACAGTTCACACTACAGAAATTTAGCTCTGTCAATAACAGCACAGAATTTATGTCACACAGATGTTTTCTATTGTTTGATGTAAAAAAAAACAACCCAAACTTCCAAGATTATATATCACATTTTTTGCAAGATATTTGTGAAAACTCCTAAATGTAATGTCAGAACACTCTTGGCAGTGACCTGTATGTCTGGTTGTACTTAGGATGAACTAATACCTCTTTAGCTGAAGAAAATAAACCATGCCTTTTTAGATTGCTATGCCTGTTCTCAGAAAGGCATCACATACCCTAACTAAAAGATCTTATAATCAAACAATGATGAAATCATAAAATTTGATTTTTACATTTATGGACAGCCCCTAATCCATCCAAAGCATGACATAATTTGTCAAATTACTTTACCTGTGACTGACAGATCACAGCATTAGCATCTGATGGCAGCAGCTGGCTGATGCCAATAAATCCCGTATGAATTCCTGTCATTCTCCCGGGAATGGTAGCATTAGAAACCTCAAAAAGAGATTAGGCAAAAGAACTGACCAAAAGAACTGAATATTGAACAATTAACCGAAAGCTGCAGATTTGCTTATAAGTCCAGTACAGTTGAACTCTCCTACATGAGTAAGAAAAATCTGAAGAGCTTAAGAGGCAATGCTGAAAAACATTTCACTTGTGAAACAGTGGTATAAAAAGTCATACACTGGCAAACTATCCACTCAAGAAAAGAGAGCAAGCATGATGGCACAGACAGAAAAAAAAAAGAAAAAAAGAAAAGGAGAACAAGTCAATCCTTTCAAATTAGTTTTAAAAGAAAGAAGAATATTTTATGTTAATTTAGTCTTCTAGAAAACTCTGCAAATAATTTCAAATAATGGATTCTTCTGAGAATACCATTTGTCCTGGCAGGATCAGCAGGCATTTTTGTTTCTAACTTTCTTAGTATGATATCCTTTCCTTCCTTCCTGCTCCCTCCATTTTTTTGCATTGTATTCAATTTCAGGGCAAAATAAGCTTAATTTGGCGGTTGAAACAAAGTTTGTGGATTTTATAATGACGACTATTTGAGAAAGTAGTTCAAAAACTTAGTGTAAAGGAATTGACAGTAGGACATGGACATTAAAATTCCCATTTATGGCTTTACACCTGAAAAGCATAGCTTTTTTACCTTTGTGGCTATACTTCAATGGATGATAGCCAGGAAAGGTCATGTTTCAAGATTATGAGAGATAAAGATTGCAAGAAATGTAGACAGTCATGAAGAGCAAGACACTAAAACGCAACCTTCTCTGGTGTGTGGCAGGAATACTGGCACAGTGGTTTTGAAATCCTGCAAGTGTGCTCAAGAACAGAGTGAACTTTTTCCGGTCTATACATATATAGACAACTATAGCTGTCTATATGAGCATGTAGAAAATGTTCCATTAGCTACAACAGCTGTGTCAGTGACATCGGCACTATTGAAAATGTCTCCATTGTCATGAATGACTTCTGAAGTATGTTATGGTAGCACTACCATATCTTAAACATATTCTTTTTATTACCTTTTTGCATTTTCCTATCTTTTTTAATAATCTCTCCCATAACACAACTTGTAATGTCATTCTCCTTTTCTGAGAAGCAGCTTTAGTACTTCCTCAAATTTCTGGAACAGTTTCCCATTTTGGGGGTTGTAGCATGAATTCCCACCTTTCCCAGGAACATAAAGAGTACAACATTTTTGCTAATCAGCAGCTGGAAAAGACATTAAATTCTTGGCTGAACAATCATCTAACACTTTGACTGTCATATCATATACCCAGTGAACCATAAGTTAACCTATCTGTCAGGAAGTAAGGTCTCTGTGACAGTCATTTTCTTCAGATATTAAATGGTCACTGTACGTTGGATGATAGTAAAAGCAGAATAACACATGCCCAAGAAGCAGATTTGACCCTTTGAAATATCATGTATGAGTAGTCTGTGTGGGCAACGTGAGTCATGCGCCTTTCTGAACACAATTACTATTTGTACTGAAACCGATGACACAATTGCCCTGGATTTCAGTGGGTCTAAGATGGGAATCTCAAGCTGACATACCTCCTGTCTTTAAACTTTTGGCCTGAAATAAAGAGAACCCTATGTATTAATGGACTTTTGAATGCTCTTACTATTATATACTATATGTAATATTAGAGAGTAAAGCTGTGTGAAATGCATTGCTTCAAAACACTTCCCTGCTTTGTTGGTTTTGCAGATTTTGCCAGCTTAAAATGCCACCTTAATTTTCTGAGCTTCGCTATACATTTAATATTTAGTGATTTAAGTAGCTTACAAACATTTAAGAACTAGGAAAGTGTATTTCAACTACTATCTTGCACTAACATTTTCTTTCTCACTTTCTTCTTCTGAGTTGTAAATGGACTCTTTATTTTGCTTTGAAGAACAAGACATAATTTCTGAGTCTCATAAATCAGTAAGATAGCAAATTTGATATTTTTAAAACCTTATTTGAAACTGTTGCTCCTGAAGAGAACAAAGATATGATTTTCTCCTTTTGTATTGGAGGAAGTCCCCTGGGGAAAATCTCTATTAAAAATATTATTTTTTTAATTGATATATTTTGATAGGATTTTTAAAGTAAGAAATTCTATGGAGAATATCATCTATGTAACAAAGGAGTCTGAGAAGACTGAGAAGGGAAAGTGCCTTTTAATACCACAACTGAAGTGTTAGGTGTTTTTAAATTCCAATTTATTGTTTAAAATGTCCTCAGTTAATGGAAAGCCTAGAAAAGAAACAGAAGCCTAATAGGTGCTTATGATTCTATGCTGATTTAATGGTGTTATCAACCTAACAGTGTTTGTGCCTTTAAAGATCTTGTCATAAAAATTTTATTGCATTTTTATTATGAATCTTATTTTGTTCAGATTCTTCCCTTTCAATTTCCCTCAGTAAAATAATTTTCATAATGGATTTCAAATAAAGGGAGTTAGGGTATGCTGAAGTGGAGTTGAAAGTACAAGAATTTGTAATACTGAGGAAGTTTACATTATTGAATTGGCTTTACTTCCATAAGAACTGCATTCTTACAACAAAATTCTGCCTCCAGAAAAATATGAAAGGTAAAGATGAAATCTATACATATTTTAAAGCCAGATTTTATGCTTGCTTATCTTTTGTAAGGGATATGACTTCATTTCTTCCCATCATATATTTTATAATCATATTTGTAAAATGCAGTGTAAGCCCTTCGTGCTACACAAACAACAGATAATTAAAAAATACATGTAATCATATCCAACAGTTATATTATGATTTCAGTAGTTACCTGGAAACCACCCTAGAAAAACTCTGTGCAGAAACACAGTGTAGAAGGCACATAGAAAATATATTTTTCCTTTCCCCTAATTAGGCCCTATCAGAGACTCATCTGTTTCTCAGAACATAATGAAGTGTCATTAACAAAAGTGTAATCCTGCTTGACAGAATTCAATTTTTTTGATTTACAACATAGGTTACATGTGTCTGTAGTTGGTCTGTTGTAAGGCTGTTTCATTGTGCCTGAATTCAGACTCAGCCCGGAGCCATGTGCTGGCTGCTGGCAGCCACCTAAGCCAGGCTGAGCCTCCCGAGCAGGGCTCTGCGTGCAGGCAGAATCGGTTTACATTCACCAGCAAAATGTTGTATTGGTGCATTGCCTCTTGGGAAATACTTGGAAGATGGCTTATATGTCATTCACAGCTTTGGTTTACAGGGTATTATTTTGAAACGGTGTTTCACAAGGCCAGGTCTAACCTTAAACTATTTGGTTTTACAACTGGCAAAAAGGCTGAGTTAAACAAAAGCTTAACTCCGATGAAGTAGCCCGAGTTCAGTTAAGACTCAATCTGAAAACAAGGAGAAGCACGCTGGTTCTGTGCTCCCTTCTCAGGGAACCCTGGGTTTTCTGAGAGCAGCGTGTCTCTGAGCAACACAACCACACACTCAGGAAGAAAGCTGTGTGCTAAGCCATACAGGCTGCATGAATATCAATGTGATCAAATACTTGTCCATAAATCTGTCTTCCTGATTCCTTCTAAAATATTCCAGTCAGGCAAGAAGTGTCAAATATTTCCTCAGGGACATGAAGGTCCTGGAGACACAACTGAAACATTCCTGCCTGTGGATCATTCTGCCATTATATCCTGTTTGTTGCCATAATAATCACTCTCAAAACCTCAGAGATTTCAGCATATTTCTCAAAAGCTAGTAAGCATTTCAATACATTTCAGTGGTTCAGGGTTATTTCCTTTGTCAGTGATTCAAGTTACTTGAGACCAAACATTCAGGCCTCACTCAAGCTCAAATAAAACGTGCAACTGCCAACAACTGTAAGCAACAGCGTAAGCCTGGCTCTGCCTTCAGAGACGAAAAGCAGCTCAGCTCGGACAGCAAAGCAGTGAGAGAAATAAGAGGCTAATATCTGACTTTATGCATGTAAACCTGAGGCTATGCTTATGACAAATTACTTTTTCCTGGAGTAATTTATAAGAAATCACACATGACACAAAATGTGCTTTGTTTGCTCCACAAGCATAGTTCTCATGCTGTGAGGATGGGATGGGGATGGGGAGAGCAGCTTCTTGTAGCACATTAGGAATGGCTTAGGGCCATTCAAAACGCACAAAACGCAAGTCTAACGCCCTTATGAAGGCAGAATAAAATTCAGGGGACCATCTTAGGTCACTTCTTATGCACTCTGTACTTCTTTTCTTTGGTTTAAGTGACACCAGTGAGTCCATGCCTCAGCCTGTAACAGCATCTGGCACTGGGGAAACAACTAGAGTCTTCTATGGCGCATGTTTCTACAGCAGACACAACTCCATTCTTCTCTCCTACAAAAGACTGATGTTGGAAAAAGGCTGAATTTGAATTTGAGCTGTTTTAAGTGGAGACTCCCAATCTTAGAGCTTTTAGGGAGAGATTGGGGGGGGTTGTTTGGAATTTCTTTGGTTGACAGGAATTCATCAATATTGATGTATTGTAGAAATGAGTGCTGAAGTATTATGGGGAGTATAAAACACATGTAAAAATGATACATAACCTACTCATTAAACAATGTTGTAAAACCAAAAAATATTACCAAAGTGGTGAGACACACCTCTGTAGGATTTGCAATATAGACTTAAATGAGTCTTGAAGCTACTGTTCCCATTCGAATAAAATATCGCTGTAGAATGAAGAAAGGGCTCTAAGGTGCATATCATTCCTCTACTTTCATTCAATCCTTCAATCCAGCTGCCTCATAAAACCAAGGACAATTACTTTCCAAACTGTTGATGGTGCTGCATTCACAAATGTTTGCATTTTAAGGCAGCTCAGCACCTTCCATCCAGAAACAGGTACTTACAAAAGGCCAGGAGTTTAAAGCTCAATGTCAAAGTCCCAGGTCCTAAAATCTTAATCCTCAACTGACTTATTACACTGGTAACACATCTGAAAATAAGCCTTATGAGACAAGGATGATAGAAGCACCCAGGATTTCTGTAGTGGTCTTTGAGAGGTGACAACTGAACTACATATTTAGTTTATGCTGCTCTCTGTTGCCCTTGAGGAATGCAGGACCCACTGCCTGAATCATTACCATTTTCATTACTACTCCTGTTGGCTTTTGGGGTCTTTTTAGATTGCATTTGCTTTAGAAGGGAAAGTGTGCTTAATGGTGAATGATGGCCTAGATACTCCATTCACCTTCTACATGCCTGCTTCAGATCAAATCATTATTACATACCAAGCTCACAATACAGAATATACAGTGTAAATAAATACATGAGAAGACAGACGGAAAAGCACAAAATATGCAAGCAAAACAATGGAATGCATTTCGTATGTTTTATTTATTGCATATGCTTCTATTTCCCTCCTCCTAATTTGCTGGGTTTTCTTGGGGGTGGTTTATTTTTTTTGTCTCTAATCCAGGCCTTTGCTCTTCCCTTTTTAGAAACACTGGGCTCAATTAGGGATGTAAAAAATAATACGAATAAAATTATTAATCATTTGTGAAATGTATTGAAAGGCATCTCTCTATCTGCCTATCCAAAAAGCTGCATCTCAGACTGTTGGGGATGCATCCTCCCATTTATTTTCCCCGCCTTTATACAGAATAATAAGTAAATCCAATATATTCAGAGTTTTTATTATTATTGTAGCACTAGAATTCTCACGAATAAGGAGAGGTAGGTTACGTTGCACAGCTTGTTTTTTAACAGGTATATAGGAGCTCATTGGCTCTGAATGCAGAATAATAACTCTGCCACTCTCCAGCAACTACTACAGCACAAAAGCACCTTAACAGCTTTTCTCTTCCTGGCGGCAGATCTCTTTTGTCTCTATAGAAAATGGAAGTACCTCTCAATTTTGTATAATTATTCTTGTACCTCGAGTGAACAGAAATAACACTTCTTTTTTTGGTCACTTACTGCTGCATTACATCTCTGAAATCAGACTAATCAGGCTAATAAGGATATTTTGGGGAGTACATACACTTTTATTATTCATTCTCTGGCTCCTCGGCAAAGTGAACTAAATAGCTTGCAGTCTGCACAGGCTTCAGGCGTACAGCATAAGCACTAAGCCTGAGAAAATGGCTGATGTAGGCACAGCACAAACAGCATCTCTGAGGCTTTTAGTAGCAATTTCTGTATAATGCCAAACAATGTAAAATACAGAGTAATGCAGAGTGGCCTTTGATAGTAGAAGGAACAATTAATGCAAGTGATTATTATGGAAGAACACAGCCAACCTCATTTGTATCAAGAGGACTCTGCCAAACTCTTTGCATTTGTGATAAAACTTAACTTCAAGGCCATTTTACAGTCTCTTTGCATAAGCAGTGTGAAGGGCATAAGAATAAATACAAAATGAGAAAGCCTGAAACGTAATTTAATGAGAGGAGTTAGATATTTTTAGGTACATCATTTTATATTAAGCATGAAAACTCTAAAGAAGCTCTGAAATTTTGTTCTGGTTTGATTACTATGTAAACCTGTCTCTCAGGAAAGGACTCCAAATAGTTGATGCTGAAGCTACTGAAGATTTGTCTGTCCAAAGGTAATGAAAACCATTTCATCAACTTTCACTTTCTTAAAACTGTATGATCAAAGTGAGCTAAATGAGTAATCCTGCTCTGTAAGAAAATGTGTGAGACATCTGCTGGAAGCACATTAAAAAAAAATACAGCTTCTTTTTTTTTCCTACTGGCAAATACAAGAGCAGATACTGAAGTCTAGTTCAAATCCAATGAGATTAGTAGAGTCAGTCCTATTAGCTTCAGTGGATTTTCTTTTTCTTTTTTTTTTTTTTTTAATTAAAATTGGACCACTAGTACGTAAGAGGTTCAAAAGAATGAAGAAGTTTTTTACTGTGAGGGTGGTGAGACACTGGCACAGGTTTCCCAGAGAAGCGGTAAATGCTCCATCCCTGGCAGTGTGAGGGTTGGAGCTAGATGTTCTTAGGGTCTTTTCCAACCCAAACCATTCTATGATTCTATAATTCTAAGACAGCTAATATGGTTAAGTCTTTTTTGGGCTTTTTCTTCCCCCCCCCCCCGGTTGAATATACTGGCTGCCCTCCTTTCTCTGCAGTGATCAACTGCAAAATGAAGACTTGCAGAAAGAGACAAAGAGGAACAGCTGAAGAGTACAGAAGCAAAGAGAAAATTTTTAAAAGCCAAAACCAAGAACTCTGAAAATAACTTTCAAATACATATTGTAAATCTCCTACTCTGCAACTCACAGAAGACGCACATTTGAGCAAGGTATACTGGCAGAATTGGCCTTTATGGATCACATAATATCATCTTTGGGCTTCGCCTGACAATCCTCAAATTCTGGTGATTTTCAACTTCGTTTTTCTCTAACTCTTAGAAGTTGTTACAGTCAAAGCCAGAGCTGAGTTGCTGCTACTGTGGATGGGAATTCAACTTGAAATAAAAGATTTGCCAATTTATATCTGCTCTTCACATTTATGAAGTGGGATGATATTGACATATATGCACAGAGACAGAGAAAAATTGCAACCAAACTCCCATCTCTCTCCGCACATTTCAGTTTTCTGGCCTGCTAATTTGAAATTAATTATCATTTGCATAACAGCAAGTGAAAGGTTTAACTAATCCTTTCAAAACCACATAAAATTAAAAGCCTTGTGCACATTCTATTGACTGGTATTCTAGGTGTGTTAGACTGATGGGAATAGGACACCTTGAACTGGGTATAGAAGCTGAAGTCTATCAGCAAACAATGTGAAATCATTACCTAAATTATGAGCTTATGTTTTACTGTAGTTGCCAGGTAAAACGTTCATAACAAGAAGTGGTTTTCTGCTGTCAGACAAAAGAAAAACTAGTATGCACCCTCCTAGAATTATCTGACAGAAGACTTCACCCTGAAGTATTTTCTCTTATGCTTTCTCCCTCCTTTTCTTCCACGCTTAAGGAATGTTGGGGTGCACCTTCTCCTACTTATTAACAATACAGCAAATAAATTTGCCAAGGCAGACATAAGTGTTCTTGAAAGATCTAATACCGGCATCTATGTCAACATGTAACATGCAGTGTTTCTTTCACAATTTCATAGAATCATAGAATAGTCATGGTTGGAA